>NC_083606.1:74959431-75267620 GCF_029168945.1 Cannabis sativa | reverse complement strand
ATTCATGGCATCATTCCACTTTCGAGAGTTAGAACTTTTCATGGCCTGATGAAAATTGATTGGATCATCTTCCATCATTCTAATGTCATCCTCATATTCTTGAAGATACAGTGTGTATTCATCTGGATTAATAGTATTTCTTTTTTCTCTAGTGGATTTTCTCAAAGGCACTTGTTCTTGAGGTTTTGAGTTTGTACCTCTGGGGTTTGATTGACTATGTTTGGTTGCTCTTGATCTAAAACTTGATCAATATTAGTGAAATTCCGTATTTTAATATTCCCTGTTTGATTATTTAATTAAATGATTAATTAAATGCGAAATAATAAAACTGGTACTGAAAACAGTTTTATGTAGTTACAGAATGCAACTCTGTAACTCCAGAGAAACCCAGAAAAACAAACAGTGCATAAAAGTAAAACCACACAAGATTTTTGTACGTGGTTTCAACAATCCTTTCAGATTGTTACTAGTCCACGGGGCCACGCCCAGAGATAAGATTCATTAGATCGGTATCAAAAATACAAAGTAATTGACTTATGCATAAATAGACTCCCTCTTATTGTATGCCGCAGGCTTGATGTATTCCACCTACTAACTGAATCTTGATAAAACTCCAAGAGCTCGAACTCCCTTCGATCACCTTGAAGAGTGCTTGAATCCTCCCGATTCAAGGCTTAAAGGCTATCTCCCGAAAGCCTATACAACCATCTCCAGAAGGTTGTGTGCTTGTATCATCCCGATGCAAGACTTCAAAAGCAATCTCCCGAAAGCTTGTAAAACCCTTCTCCCGAAGGTGTGCTTGTATCCTCCCGATGCAAGACTTCAAAAGCAATCTCCCGAAAGCTTGTAAATACCCTTCTCCCGAAGGTGCACTGATGTTCTTCTTCGTTGTAGACTTGAATACAGACTCAAGACAATACAAACAACAAATAAACAGAGTAAGAGTAGAACAACTCTTCTCTACAAAACAAAGACACTCTTTTCTTAAGATATGAAAGTGAATAAAAGAGTTAACAAAACAAAGACACTCTTTCCTTAAGATATGAATACAATTCTAAGTGTATGAAAGAGATACAAAACCTAGCAGCTATAAGATGTATTTATAATGAATATACATCTCATAGACAGCTTACATTCGGTCTGAACAAAATCTCAACCCACTAGAAACTTCCCTAAAATAATTCTCCAATCAGTCCAGGAATTTCCGTTTCTGTACCTACAGAATCGTGGGCAGTAAATACAACTTTCCTTTTATAGAAAAGGAAAGTTTAGCTCCGGTTTTCTCTTCAAGAAACCTGATCTTAGAAAATGGGAAACTCAACACAAGATCAGAATAACAACTGGTTAGCAAAGAATCAATGTGTAATCAAAACTTACCATATTTACCTCAATTTCCATAAATAGGAAAGCTAGTCAACTTTCCTTCCAAGTTTAGATTTACACAAATAGGGAAACCATATCAATATATGCCAGCCGAAATATACAAAGAATAATAAAATATTTTTGTCAATTAAATATGCCAAAAATGGAATTAACAATCTCCCCCTTTGGCACTTTGATTGACAAAACATTTTATTATGAGAAAACCTGCATCAAGTGTTAGAAACCAAAGCAAATAGCTTTTTAAAGATACAAGAGTATAGAAAATACTCCCCCTGCATAAAAGCTCTCTAACACATAAAACAAAGAACTTTTTTTGGACGGAAAAGCTTACAAACCGAAAACACAGTAACTTTTTAAACGGAAAAGTGCAAAACCACAAACAAGACAACTCCCCCTAAAAATAAGGATCCAGAGTTGTAACACATAATCCAAAAAAAAAATAAGTACTACTCCCCCTTTTTGTCTATCAAGGAGCCAAAGATAGCAAAAACCATGAACAAGGTCATAATAGTTTAAGCATTCACAAATAAAAAGCAAGAGATAGAGAATTGAACCACTTATTCATCATCATTGGGTCGGAAGTATTTCATGATGTTGTCCATCTTCCTGAGAAGCAAGGCTTGACTTGTCGCTATTCTCCCCAAACACAAGTTGAATTCACCCATTTCTGTAGAAGCAGAAGCAGCAGCAGGTTCAACAGTAACACCAAGGGAAGCAAGGTTGTAAGTCGACTTTCAAGCTTTGGTCTTCGACTTTCTGGCAGATTTCATCGGAGCAGATGACGAACTAGGAACTCCGGTTGCTGGTGCAGGCGGCGCAAGAGGGGAGATCAGAGATGCAGAGGCAGAGCCACGAGAGGGCTTCTTGGACGGTTGGGTATTCTTAGTTTTGGCCATCTCTTTGAAACCCTAGAACACAAACACTCTCACACTTTGAAAATAAAAATTAGACCTTTGAAAAAAGAATAGAAATACAAGAGAGAGTGGTGATCGTGGGTGAGTGGGTAGTTGGGAATATATACACAAGATTTTACTTACCCAAAATCAGAAAAAAAAAAAAAAAAAAAAACTGAAAAGGAAAGTAACTTCCTTACCTTTGAATCACGTGTGGAGAGAAAAAAAAAAGGAAACCAAAAAAGTTTTTTTTTTTAAAAAAAAAAAAAAATGGTCAATGTTTCCTTAGATGGAAAAGGAAACCAAATATCCGCACAAAATTTAAGTGATAAAGACCCCACCAAATCCGAAATTGCCACCAAAGAGGAAACCAAAAATAATTAATTATTTAAGGACAAGTTTCCTAAAAATACCAAAATAAGACCAAATCTCCAAAAATAAAGGAAACACAATATAGAGAATATGAAAAACCGTGTTTTTGCAAATGTCAGTTGTATATACGAAAATATAAAAACTGTAAGCGTTTGCAAAGAAGAAAGTAATTGCATACAAAGAAAACCGAACAGAATATAAAATATTTGCAGAAAAATAAATAACTTGACACAAGAGATTTGTACGTGGTATCAGTGTTCTCCCGAACACTCCTAGTCCACGGGGCCACGCCCAGAGAATGAAATCAATTAATAAAGTATCAAAATTACAAAGACAATTGACTTAAACAAGTTTAGACTCCCTCTAAAGTATTGCCGCAATCCTTTGTAATCCACTTTATGAATCTGACTTCTTGAAACACCTTCAAGCCCGAGGAGCTTGTTTCAGACCATACAAAGCTTTTTCAAGTTTGTATACATGGTCTGGAAATTGAGGATCTTCGAATCCTTTTGGTTGCTCAACATAAACTTCCTCATTCAAAATACCATTTAGGAAGGCAGATTTCACATCCATTTGAAACAGTTTAATATTCAGAATACAAGCAATACACAAAAGTAAACGAATTGATTCTAACCTTGCAACAGGAGCAAAAGTTTCATCAAAATCAATACCTTCTACCTGTGTGTACCCTTGTGCCACCAAACGAGCCTTGTTTCTCACAATTGTACCGAACTCATCACTTTTATTTTTAAATAACCACTTTGTTCCAATAACATTTATACCTTTTGGTCTTCGGACCAAAATCCATACCTTGTTGCGAACAAATTGGTTGAGTTCCTCTTGCATTGCATTGAGCCATTCCTCAAAGGTCATGGCTTCCTTCACATTTTTCGGTTCATATTGAGAAACAAAGCAAAGAAAGCTGATTAAATTAATATACCTTCTGCGAGTTACCATGCTTTCTTCAGGATTTCCAAGGATGAGATCTTTTGGATGATTCAGTTTGACTCTGGTGCTTGGTTCTTTACGAATAGAGTCGGTGATGATGTTTGGATGAGTCAAGATAGACGGTTCGGTTCTCCGAGTTTCGATTGCAGTAGATTCGTCATTTGCGGCATCGCAATGGGTTCTGCTGCATCAGGATCTGTTGTTACAACTTTTGGAGGAGTATCCATGAGACTATCTATCTTGGCTTCTGTGGAAAACTCTGAAAAATCTCTAAAATCATCAACAACCACATTAGCTGATTCCAAAACAGTTTGAGTTCTCATGTTATAAACACGATAAGCTCTACTGTTTAAGGAATATCCAATAAACACACCAACATCACTTTTAGCATCAAATTTACCAATATGCTCACGATCTCTATAGACATAACACACACAACCAAAAACATGAAAATGACTTACATTGGGGCGCTTACCTTTCCAGATTTCATAAGATGTTTTTGAGGTACCTGGACGAATAAACACTCTGTTTATTATGTAGCAAACGATGTTAATAGCTTCAGCCCATAAGCGCTTTGTCAATTTCTTGCTATTTAACATCACTCTTGCCATTTCCTGCAAAGTTCGATTCTTCCTCTCAACAACTCCATTTTGTTGAGGAGTTTTGGGAGCTGAAAATTCATGAGTTATACCTGTAGACTTGCAAAAATCATCATACACAGAATTTTCAAACTCCTTACCATGATCACTTCGAATTCGAACAATTTTCCCAATATTACAACCTTTCTCAACTCTTAATCTCAGACAAAGAGTTTTAAAGGCATCAAAAGTGTCAGATTTTTCTCTTAAGAAATCTACCCAAGTAAAACGAGAGAAATCATCAACACACACAAAGATATATCGTTTACCATTCAAACTTTCAACTTGGATTGGACCCATAAGGTCCATGTGAAGCAATTCCAATACCTTTGAGGTATTGATATCAGACACAGGCTTGTGAGTGATTTTTAATTGCTTCCCAAGTTGACACGGTTCACACTTACCTTCACTTTCCTTACCAAGCTTGGGAAGACCTCGAACAATACCTGCATTTGACAATTTTTTCAGGTTTTTAAAATTAATATGCCCAAGCTTGGCATGCCACAGATCTGTGGTGTTGTTGATAGCTGAATGACAAGTAAACACAGGGGTTAGAGTGTAACAGTTATCATTGGATCGAAATCCTTGCAATATACATTCATTGTCTTCATTCAGAACATAACAATGATCACTATCAAAAGAAACAGTAAACCCTTGATCACAGATTTGACTGATGCTAAGTAAATTAGCTCTCAGTCCTTCAACTAACATCACATTTTTCAGTCTAGGTAACCCTTCAAAATTTAGAGTTCCCATACCAACAACTTTTCCAGATAGGCCATTACCAAAAGTGACTTCTCCACATTGCATAGGCCGAATGTTAGTCAAAAAGTCCTTGTCACCTGTCATATGTCTAGAGCAACCACTGTCAAAATACCACATTTGAGATGCAGCAGTTTTATCAGAAAAACCAGCTAGACAATTCTTTTTCACCCATATTTGTTTCAAACCTTTATGTTTCTTTTGAGATTTTTCCAAATTATGAAAATAATTTGTTTTAAACAGATTTTTCAACGTGAAACATTTAGGTCTGATATGTCCTTTTCTACCACAAAAATGACAAGTGGGAACAAATCTTTTTACCCCGAGATCTTACTCTTTTCGAAAATCCCGGAGATTTTGCAGCATCAGAAGCTGTTCTTGCTACAACAGGCTGTGAAACTGTTACGGCAGAGTTTGTAGCCTCAAGGTGATTCGTTGGAACACTAGATTTTACAAACTTCGTGACTCCAGAACTCTCCATTCCATTAGAACCAAGGCCTGCGAAACCTCTCTGACCTGCATTCTGAGCTTTTTCAAAAATAGAAGATCCAGGGTTAAGCATTTGAACATTTTTCTTAAAATTTTCAAGTTCCTTCTTTAATAGAGAGATTTTTTCATCTTTATCACAAAAACTTGTCTCATATTCTTTTATTTTCAAATCACACATTTCAATCTGATGAGACAATTTTTTATTCAATTTATTCAACTCTCTATTTTCAGAAGCAACCTGAATCCATTTTTCATACATGACTTTGTATGATTCAGCAAGAGATTCTTCACAGATTTCAGACTCATCTGAATCTGATTCCTCTTGTTTGGTGGTATTATTCAGACATACCAATCTAGCTTTCACCTGTGAATCACACAACACATTAGACATAACAGAGGTTAGGGCAAATTATCTTCATCACTTTCGGTTTCATCATCACTCCAAGTGACATTGAAACTTTTCTTATTCTTTTTCAATGTGTTTGCACACTCAGCTTGAATATGCCCAAAACCTTCACATTCCCTGCACTGAATTCCCTTTTTGTTAGAGACAGATGGTTTAATAAAAGTATTACCTTTTGAACCTTTCGAAATATTCTTTTTATTTCCCATCTTTTTCATATATTTATGAAAATTCTTAGTTAATAAAGCAATCTCATCATCACATTCACTATCAGAATTTTCATTATCAGCAACTTTCAAAGCAATACTTTTACCTTTATCAGCAATGGATTTGGGTTTGTCCTTTTGTTTAATCTGTTGATTTAATTCAAAAGTACGTAAGGAACCCATCAATTCTTCTACCTTCATTGTGCTAAAATCTTTAGCTTCCTCCATTGCTAAAAGTTTAGTATCAAACCTTTCTGGAAGTACTCTAACAATTTTTCTCACAAGAACAGAATCATCAAGCTTTTCACCAAGAGCAAAATATTCATTAGCAATGTCAGATAATTTTTCATAAAATTCAGTTAAAGTTTCATTATCAGACATTCTAAGCTCATCAAATTTAGTTTGAAGCATGATAAATCTAGATCTTTTCACATCAGAAGTTCCTTCAAACTGAGTTTGAAGGATCTCCCAAGCTTCCTTAGCAGAAACACAAGATGATATAAGTTTAATGTAACCCTCACCTACACCATTAAAGATAGCATGCAAGGCTTTGCTATTGTAGGCAGAAAGTTTATCATCTTCAATAGACCATTCCAGTTCAGATTTTATAGTAGTATTACTCGAAGAATCGTCTCAACCTGGAAGAGACCAACCTGATAGAACCATTCTCCACGCCTTCTCATCTTGAGATTTGATGAAGGCTCTCATTCTAACTTTCCAGTAAGGATAGTTAGAGTCATTAAGCAATGGTGGTCTAGAAATAGAACTTCCTTCTGCAAAAAATGACATTCTAACAAAAACGTTATAGGATCACACTAAGAGTTTAGTGTCCCGCTCTGATACCAATTGAAAAACCGTGTTTTTGCAAATGTCAGTTGTATATACGAAATCCATACCTTGTTGCGAACAAATTGGTTGAGTTCCTCTTGCATTGCATTGAGCCATTCCTCAAAGGTCATGGCTTCCTTCACATTTTTCGGTTCATATTGAGAAACAAAGCAAAGAAAGCTGATTAAATTAATATACCTTCTGCGAGTTACCATGCTTTCTTCAGGATTTCCAAGGATGAGATCTTTTGGATGATTCAGTTTGACTCTGGTGCTTGGTTCTTCGAATAGAGTCGGTGATGATGTTTGGATGAGTCAAGATAGACGGTTGCCGGTTCTCCGGTTTCGATTCTTGACAGAGATTCGTCATTTGCGCATCGCAATGGGTTCCCGCCGCATCAGGATCTGTTGTTACAACTTTTGGAGGAGTATCCATGAGACTATCTATCTTGGCTTCTGTGGAAAACTCTGAAAAATCTCTAAAATCATCAACAACCACATTAGCTGATTCCAAAACAGTTTGAGTTCTCATGTTATAAACACGATAAGCTCTACTGTTTAAGGAATATCCAATAAACACACCAACATCACTTTTAGCATCAAATTTACCAATATGCTCACGATCTCTATAGACATAACACACACAACCAAAAACATGAAAATGACTTACATTGGGGCGCTTACCTTTCCAGATTTCATAAGATGTTTTTGAGGTACCTGGACGAATAAACACTCTGTTTATTATGTAGCAAGCAGTGTTAATAGCTTCAGCCCATAAGCGCTTTGTCAATTTCTTGCTATTTAACATCACTCTTGCCATTTCCTGCAAAGTTCGATTCTTCCTCTCAACAACTCCATTTTGTTGAGGAGTTTTGGGAGCTGAAAATTCATGAGTTATACCTGTAGACTTGCAAAAATCATCATACACAGAATTTTCAAACTCCTTACCATGATCACTTCGAATTCGAACAATTTTCCCAATATTACAACCTTTCTCAACTCTTAATCTCAGACAAAGAGTTTTAAAGGCATCAAAAGTGTCAGATTTTTCTCTTAAGAAATCTACCCAAGTAAAACGAGAGAAATCATCAACACACACAAAGATATATCGTTTACCATTCAAACTTTCAACTTGGATTGGACCCATAAGGTCCATGTGAAGCAATTCCAATACCTTTGAGGTATTGATATCAGACACGAGCTTGTGAGTGATTTTTAATTGCTTCCCAAGTTGACACGGTTCACACTTACCTTCACTTTCCTTACCAAGCTTGGGAAGACCTCGAACAATACCTGCATTTGACAATTTTTTCAGGTTTTTAAAATTAATATGCCCAAGCTTGGCATGCCACGTATCCGTGGTGTTGTTGATAGCTGAATGACAAGTAAACACAGGGGTTAGAGTGTAACAGTTATCATTGGATCGAAATCCTTGCAATATACATTCATTGTCTTCATTCAGAACATAACAATGATCACTATCAAAAGAAACAGTAAACCCTTGATCACAGATTTGACTGATGCTAAGTAAATTAGCTCTCAGTCCTTCAACTAACATCACATTTTTCAGTCTAGGTAACCCTTCAAAATTTAGAGTTCCCATACCAACAACTTTTCCAGATAGGCCATTACCAAAAGTGACTTCTCCACATTGCATAGGCCGAATGTTAGTCAAAAAGTCCTTGTCACCTGTCATATGTCTAGAGCAACCACTGTCAAAATACCACATTTGAGATGCAGCAGTTTTATCAGAAAAACCAGCTAGACAATTCTTTTTCACCCATATTTGTTTCAAACCTTTATGTTTCTTTTGAGATTTTTCCAAATTATGAAAATAATTTGTTTTAAACAGATTTTTCAACGTGAAACATTTAGGTCTGATATGTCCTTTTCTACCACAAAAATGACAAGTGGGAACAAATCTTTTTACCTGAGATCTTACTCTTTTCGAAAATCCTGGAGATTTTGCAGCATCAGAAGCTGTTCTTGCTGCAACAGGCTGTGAAACTGTTACGACAGAGTTTGTAGCCTCAAGGTGATTCGTTGGAACACTAGATTTTACAAACTTCGTGACTCCTGAACTCTCCATTCCATTAGAACCAAGGCCTGCGAAACCTCTCTGACCTGCATTCTGAGCTTTTTCAAAAATAGAAGATCCAGGGTTAAGCATTTGAACATTTTTCTTAAAATTTTCAAGTTCCTTCTTTAATAGAGAGATTTTTTCATCTTTATCACAAAAACTTGTCTCATATTCTTTTATTTTCAAATCACACATTTCAATCTGATGAGACAATTTTTTATTCAATTTATTCAACTCTCTATTTTCAGAAGCAACTCGAATCCATTTTTCATACATGACTTTGTATGATTCAACAAGAGATTCTTCACGGATTTCGCACTCATCCGAATCGATTCCTCTTGTTTGGTGGTATTATTCAGATATACCAATCTAGCTTTCACCTGTGAATCACACAACACATTAGACATAACAGAGGTTAGGGCAACATTTTCAGAATTATCTTCATCACTTTCGGTTTCATCATCACTCCAAGTGACATTGAAACTTTTCTTATTCTTTTTCAATGTGTTTGCACACTCAGCTTGAATATGCCCAAAACCTTCACATTCCCTGCACTGAATTCCCTTTTTGTTAGAGACAGATGGTTTAATAAAAGTATTACCTTTTGAACCTTTCGAAATATTCTTTTTATTTCCCATCTTTTTCATATATTTCTGAAAATTCTTAGTTAATAAAGCAATCTCATCATCACATTCACTATCAGAATTTTCATTATCAGCAACTTTCAAAGCAATACTTTTACCTTTATCAGCAATGGATTTGGGTTTGTCCTTTTGTTTAATCTGTTGATTTAATTCAAAAGTACGTAAGGAACCCATCAATTCTTCTACCTTCATTGTGCTAAAATCTTTAGCTTCCTCCATTGCTAAAAGTTTAGTATCAAACCTTTCTGGAAGTACTCTAACAATTTTTCTCACAAGAACAGAATCATCAAGCTTTTCACCAAGAGCAAAATATTCATTAGCAATGTCAGATAATTTTTCATAAAATTCAGTTAAAGTTTCATTATCAGACATTCTAAGCTCATCAAATTTAGTTTGAAGCATGATAAATCTAGATCTTTTCACATCAGAAGTTCCTTCAAACCGAGTTTGAAGGATCTCCCAAGCTTCCTTAGCATAAACACAAGATGATATAAGTTTAATGTAACCCTCACCTACACCATTAAAGATAGCATGCAAGGCTTTGCTATTGTAGGCAGAAAGTTTATCATCTTCAATAGACCATTCCAGTTCAGATTTTATAGTAGTATTACCTGAAGAATCTGTCTCAACTGGAAGAGACCAACCTGATAGAACCATTCTCCACGCCTTCTCATCTTGAGATTTGATGAAGGCTCTCATTCTAACTTTCCAGTAAGGATAGTTAGAGTCATTAAGCAATGGTGGTCTAGAAATAGAACTTCCTTCTGCAAAAAATGACATTCTAACAAAAACGTTATAGGATCACACTAAGAGTTTAGTGTCCCGCTCTGATACCAATTGAAAAACCGTGTTTTTGCAAATGTCAGTTGTATATACGAAAATATAAAAACTGTAAGCGTTTGCAAAGAAAATAGAAGTACACTTCGCTACAAAGAACCGAATGTGCAATATAAAATATTTGCGTAAAAATAAATAACTTGACACAAGAGATTTGTACGTGGTATCAGTGTTCTCCCGAACACTCCTAGTCCACGGGGCCACGCCCAGAGAATGAAATCAATTAATAAAGTATCAAAATTACAAAGACAATTGACTTAAACAAGTTTAGACTCCCTCTAAAGTATTGCCGCAATCCTTTGTAATCCACTTTATGAATCTGACTTCTTGAAACACCTTCAAGCCCGAACTCCCTTCGTCTTTGAAGTGTGAGTGCTTACTTCCTCTCGAAGTAAGGCTTCAACAAGTCTTCTCCCGAAGACCAAGTGCTTACTTCCTCCCGAAGTAAGGCTTCAACAAGTCTTCTCCCGAAGACCAAGTGCTTACTTCCTCCCGAAGTAAGGCTTTATCAAGTCTTCTCCCGAAGACCAATCTCTTGTTCAGTCAAGTAGTTCTTCACAACCTCTAGGATAGAGTAAGAACAGAAATAGAACAACTAGAACCTAGATGAACAACTAGGCTCTCACAAAACAAAGAAAGACTCTCTTCTCTCAAAAGATAAATGTAGAAAATGAATAATGGAAGAGGTAATCCGAATGGTTGCTCTCTAGGCTCTATGTATAGATCATAGAAACCAAAGAGGCAACCACAAGTTCGAATTAGCAGCTGTACAAAAACTTTCCAAAAACAAACACGATCTGCTACATCAGATTCGGTTGCTGACGAAGCAGACCGCCTAAACGGAAACTTACTAAAATCGGGTCCGATCTTCTTTCAAAGCTTGATTCCTGCCAAAAACAGATTAGATATTCTGATTGTATCAAGATACAATCGAAATTAATAAGGAAAAGGCAATAATCAAAGTTTCCCTTAAAAGGACAACTTTCCAAAAGAGAATTCCTTCTCTTTTGAGAAGTTTTCAACAAAGGAAAGTTCAGCTGAAAGTGCAACTTTCCAAACAAGGAAAATGACAACTAAAACCGAATAAAAGAGGTAAGATTTCGAAAATGAATGCAAGGCAATCTTACCATAAAAAGGAAAAATTATTTTGTCACCTAACTTGCCAAAAAAAGACTTTACAGAATACAATTAAAACATGTCTCCATAAAATGAAAAAATAAAAGAAAAAATTTACAAGGATTCGAAAAAAATTCGAAAGGAATCTTTTATTTTTTCAAAAAATGCCCTCCAAAAAAAATTGCAAATAATGAACAAGAGAACACACAAAGACACAAAAAGCACTAATCACCACTTAAGAGCAAAAAATTGTGTCTAAGAACATAATGAAACATAACAAAAAATAACAAGAATTTTTAACAAAGCTCACTTGACAACTCGATCACGAACCCTTTTTTTTTATATATATATATTTTTTTTTGTTTAGTTTTTGATTAAAAGACAGGAAAATAAAATAACCTTGATATTTTTGCAACTAGAATTCACAATGTCCATTTGTCTTTGTCCCTGATGAAAAAATCAAACTCATAAGAATAATCAGAAATTATTTTATCAAGCTAATGAAGTAATAGAATGAGGTCATACCGGTTCACAGGAAAAATTGACTCAGTCACCAAGAATATTAAAGCAAATCAAACAGTATGTAACAGCTTTATAACACCATTTTTGAGAATAAACAATTTTTACCACAAACTGTGTCAAGCATTAGTGTGTGAAAGTGTAAGCAGGGAACATTGCCCAATTTGTCAAAAAGACTTTTTCTGATAAATTGTACCCATAGGAGACGCTGTCACACTACCTCAATGGTAGCCCTTTTCAATGGTAGCGTATCTTCTACATAACTCCTAATTACATAGTTCCAACTTACTCAGAGATGGCTTTCACACATTGAGATAGGTAGCTCTATTCATCCAATGGAGCTTGAACACACAGTTTTTGAACAACATTATTCGAAAATGGTAGCTTACATAACACTGTTTGATGAACCTGAATATTCTTGTGAGGAGTGAACAATTTTCCTGGAAAACATGTATGACATCATAACATTACAACATTAGCAATAAAATAATGACTGAAATTCTTATAAGGTTGAAATTTTCTTCTAGGATAAAGACAAGACATTATGAACTCTAAGACAACTCAAATATCAAGGATTATGAAAAACAAAAGCATTAAACAGTACAAACCCCTAAGGATTTCCTTAGAGAAATAAATCGAATCGAGTCAAGAGCTTTAGTAAAAATATCTGGAATTTGTTTGCTAGTTTCAACATATTCTAAGACAATAATTTTATTTTCCACAAGCTCTCTAATAAAGTGATGACGAATGTCTATGTGCTTTGTACGAGAGTGTTGAACAAGATTCTTAGAAATGTTTATAGCACTACTGTTATCACAAAAGATGGTTAAAGTTTTCAAATCAAACCCATAATCAGCCATCATTTGTTTCATCCATAACAATTTGGTACAACAACTACCCGCCGTAATGTACTCAGCCTCAGCTGTGGACAGAGAGATTGAGTTTTGCTTCTTGCTATGCCATGAAACTAGATTATTTCCAAGATAGAAACATCCACCACTAGTAATTTTTCTATCATCTGCATTACCTGCCCAATCAGCATCACTAAAGCAAACAAGGTTAGAATTAGTGTCTTTTGAAAACCAAATCCCAAAATCAATAGTGCTATTTACATAGCGAATGATTCTTTTCACAGCAGAAAGATGGGATTCCATGGGATTTGCCTGATATCGTGCACAAACACCAACACTATAACAAATGTCAGGACGACTAGCAGTAAGATAAAGCAAACTACCTATCATACTTCGATACAAAGTTTGATCTACCTTTACTCCTTGTTCATCTTTGCTTAAGTTCAAAGTTGTGCTCATGGGAGTGTTGGTATGTTTGGCTTTCTCAAGACCAAACTTTTTCACCAAATTCTTTGCGTACTTGCTTTGAGTGACAAAAGTTCCCTCATCTGATTGCTTCACTTGAAGACCGAGAAAATAAGTGAGTTCACCTACCATACTCATTTCGAACTCCTTTTGCATTTGGGAAACAAAAACCTGCACTTCAGAGTTAGAAGTAGTTCCAAAAACAAGATCATCAACATATGAAAAAATAATATGAAATTGAATGTGTGTGATGAACTGTGTTTTAATAACATTTCCTTTTCTATAACCATGAGAGTGTAAAAACTCAGATAGACGCTCATACCAAGCACGGGGTGCTTGTTTCAAGCCATACAAAGCCTTGTCTAAAACATGATCAAGAAGGTGGGAATCCTTAATCGCTCCATTTTGTTGTGGGATTTTAGGAGCAGAAAGATTATGAAAAATACCATAAGATTTACAGAATTTACCATACACAGTATTTTCAAAATCTTTTCCATGATTACTCTTACCACGAACTATCTTACCAATGTTGCAATCTTTTTGAACTTTTAATTTCAAGCAAAGATACTTAAAAACATCAAAAGTATCAATGTTTTCTCTAAAAAATTCTACCCATGAAAACCAAGAGAAATTATCAACACACATAAAAATATACCTCTTACCATTCAAGCTTTCAACCTGGATTGGACCCATTAAGTCCATATGTAGGAGTTCGAGAACTCTGGAAGTATTCACATCAGAAACACTCCTATGAGAAATTTTCAGTTGCTTACCAAGCTGACATGGTCCACATTTTCCCAAAGACTCCTTACCTAATTTAGGTAATCCTCGAACAATTCCTGCATTAGACAATCTCCTCAGATTTTTAAAATGAATATGACCAAGTTTGTCATGCCATAAATCGGTGGTGTTATCAATAACAGAATGACAAGTAGCATAGGTAGTGATGGTGTAACAGTTATCATTAGATCTGAACCCTTGCAAGACAATTTCATCAAGAATATTATACACATAACAATGATTACTATCAAAGCTCACAGTATAATCCTGATCACAAATTTGACTAATGCTAAGAAGATTAGCTTTTAGTCCATCAACCAACATGACATTCTTCAGTCTAGGAAGCCCTTCGAAATTGAGGGTTCCTATCCCTATGACTTTTCCAACAAGACCGTTACCAAAAGTAACTTCTTCACACTGCATTGGTCTAATGTTCTCAAGAAATTCTTTTTCACCTGTCATGTGTCTAGAACAAC
Organism: Cannabis sativa; assembly: GCF_029168945.1. Taxonomy (NCBI): domain Eukaryota; kingdom Viridiplantae; phylum Streptophyta; class Magnoliopsida; order Rosales; family Cannabaceae; genus Cannabis; species Cannabis sativa. The sequence continues at coordinate 75,252,931 of NC_083606.1, read as the reverse complement.
CACTATCAAAATACCACATGTTAGAAGCAGCAGTTTTAAAGCAAGTAGAACCTACCAAGCATTTGTTTTTGACAACCCATTTTTGTTTTTGTAAAACATGTTTATTTCCAAGATAATTAGATTTAAACATGTTTTGCATGGTTCTGCACTTAGGTCGAATGTGACCTTTTATTCCACAAAAATGGCAAATAGGAATGAAACGTCTTCCAATCCCTTTGAAATTGTCAAACTTACCGTGCTGCTTCTTTTCTGTAACAGCAGAGTGCTTTGCTGTAGAAACAGAAACCTGCGAAGTAGAAACAGTTCTTCCAGAAACAAAACTATTAGTTTTAACAAAAGTGGTATTAGAATCAGGTTGATTTGGAACATAACCCAGCCCCGCATGATTAGATTGGCCAGATTTTTGAATTTTTTCAAAGATGGTGGAACCTGGATTTAGCATTTTAACATTCTTTTTAATGTTATCAATTTCCTTGGTTAAAGAAATAATCTTTGACTCTTTTGAAGACAGTTCAGATTCACAACATTTAAGTTTATCTTCCAGCTCATTAATGTTGTTACACAAGACATTATTATCTTTAACCAGGGAGCGATTTTCAGCACATGTTTCCAACCACTTACCAAACATTACCTTGTAGGATTCAGCCATAGAATTCTCATCAATTTCTGACTCATCTGATTCGGATCTAGATTCTTCCTTGTTGTCATCGATCAAAGTATTATTCATGCACATGAATTTTCCTTTTTCCTGCAAATTTCTTGACAAAACACTTGTTAGACCAAATTTTTCTTTTTCATCTTCACTACTTTCAGAATCATCACTCCAGGTAACATTCAATCCCTTTTTATTTTTCTTTAAGGTATTGGCACATTCAGATTGAATATGACCATACCCTTCACACTCTCTGCAACGAATACTTTTGTTAGATGAAAAAGGTTTAGAGGGATTGTTACTTGAAATGTTACCATTTGAGTTCTTTGAAAAGTTCATTTTATTTCCAACAGATTTCATGTATCTTTGGAAATTTTTTGCTAACAAGGCCATTTCATCATCAGAAACAATAATTTCAGAATCATTGAAAGCATTACCTTTGATTTTCTCATTCGAGAGACTTCGCTTACTCTTTTTCTTAATCTGTTGATTCAACTCAAAAGTTCTTAAAGATCCCATGAGTTCCTCAACCTTCATTTTGCCAAAGTCTTTTGCCTCTTCCATTGCAAGCAATTTTGTATCAAACCTGTCAGGAAGAACTCGAACAATTTTTCGAACCAAGACAGATTCATCTAATTTTTCTCCCAATGCAAAGAACTCATTAGAAAATATCAGATAATCTTTCATAAAAATCATTTAAAGTTTCAGTATCTGACATTCTCAATTCATCAAATCTAGTTTGCAACATGGTAAATCGTGATCTCTTTACATCAGGAGTACCTTCAAATTGAATTTGAAGGATTTCCCATGCTTCCTTTGCAGATTCACAAGATGAGATTAATTTAATAAAGCCTTCACCAACACCGTTAAAAATAGCATGTAAAGCCTTATTATTATAACCAGACAATTTTTCATCTTCAGTGGTCCAACTGAGTTCAGATTTTACCTGAGTATTACCTTTTTCATCATTTTCAGTAGGTTGAGACCAACCTGTAAGAATAGCTCTCCATGCCTTCTCATCTTGCAATTTGATGAATGCTCTCATTCTGACCTTCCAATAAGGATAATTCGACTCATTCAATAGAGGAGGTCTAGAGATAGAACTTCCTTCTGCAAACAAAGACATCTCACACAAAACAAGTTAAACGGAATAACCTCAAGATCTCACTAAGAATTTAGTGACTTGCTCTGATACCAATTGAAATTCTGTATTTTAATATTCCCAGTTTGATTATTTAATTAAATGCGAAATAATAAAATTGGTACTGAAAACAGTTTTTCTGTAGTTACAGAATGCAACTCTGTAACTCCAGAGAAACCCAGAAAAACAAACAGTGCATAAAAGTAAAAACACACAAGATTTTTGTACGTGGTTTCAACAATCCTTTCAGATTGTTACTAGTCCACGGGGCCACGCCCAGAGATAAGATTCATTAGATCGGTATCAAAAATACAAAGTAATTGACTTATGCATAAATAGACTCCCTCTTATTGTATGCCACAGGCTTGATGTATTCCACCTACTAACCGAATCTTGATAAAACTCCAAGAGCTTGAACTCCCTTCGATCACCTTGAAGAGTGCTTGAATCCTCCTGATTCAAGGCTTAAAGGCTATCTCCCGAAAGCCTATACAACCATCTCCCGAAGGTTGTGTGCTTGTATCATCCCGATGCAAGACTTCAAAAGCAATCTCCCGAAAGCTTGTAAAACCCTTCTCCCGAAGGTGTGCTTGTATCCTCCCGATGCAAGACTTCAAAAGCAATCTCCCGAAAGCTTGTAAATACCCTTCTCCCGAAGGTGCACTGATGTTCTTCTTCGTTGTAGACTTGAATACAGACTCAAGACAATACAAACAACAAATAAACAGAGTAAGAGTAGAACAACTCTTCTCTACAAAACAAAGACACTCTTTTCTTAAGATATGAAAGTGAATAAAAGAGTTAACAAAACAAAGACACTCTTTCCTTAAGATATGAATACAATTCTAAGTGTATGAAAGAGATACAAAACCTAGCAGCTATAAGATGTATTTATAATGAATATACATCTCATAGAAAGCTTACATTCGGTCTGAACAAGACCTCAACCCACTAGAAACTTCCCTAAAATAATTCTCCAATCAGTCCAGGAATTTCCGTTTCTATACCTACAGAATCGTGGGCAGTAAATACAACTTTCCTTTTATAGAAAAGGAAAGTTTAGCTCCGATTTTCTCTTCAAGAAACCTGATCTTAGAAAATGGGAAACTCAACACAAGATCAGAATAACAGCTGGTTAGCAAAGAATCAATGTGTAATCAAAACTTACCATATTTACCTCAATTTCCATAAATAGGAAAGCTAGTCAACTTTCCTTCCAAGTTTAGATTTACACAAATAGGGAAACCATATCAATATATGCCAGCCGAAATATACAAAGAATAATAAAATATTTTTGTCAATTAAATATGCCAAAAATAGAATTAACAATTAGTATTGAAATCCTAAACATTGTCAAAAACAACTAATGGAATAGTAATCAACTCATCTTCAAGAAGAGTGGTTGATTCTAAATCTCCTTAAAAACAAAGTCCTTAACCATATTTTCCCCCAAACTTAATATCTTCAAAAAACTTTGCATATCCCATTTTAAATATATTCCTTACTTTGGGATCATAAAACTTGAAGCCCCTATATTGCTTAGAATATCCAATAAAGTATTTGCTCACGGTTTTGGGTTCCAGCTTCTTTTTATTTGGCCTATAAGGCCTAGCTTCAGCTGGGCATTCCCAAATATGAAAATGCTTAAGACTGGGTTTTCTCCCTATCTAAAGCTCGTAAGGTATTTTTGCAGCTACTTTAGTTGGTATCCTATTCAAAATGTAGGCTATTGTCTTAAGTGCCTCTCCCCAGAGTGATTCTAGTAAGGTTGAATGACTGATCATACTCCTTACCATATCTTTAAGAGTATAGTTTTGTCTTTCAGCAACACCATTCATGCTAGGAGATCCTGGCATAGTGTATTGTGGGATAATTCCACACTCCTCTAGGTATTTGGAAAAAGATCCTAGATGTTGTTCACTCGATCTGTCATATCTACCATAGTACTCACCACCATGGTCAGACCGGACTTGCTTTATTCTTTTGCTAAGTTGATTCTCAACTTCAGCCTTAAAAGATTTGAACACGACCAAGACTTGAGACTTTTCATGAAGTAGAAATGGGTACGCATATCTTGAGTAATCATCTATGAATGATATAAAATATTATTGAGTACCATTCTAAGAAGGTGTAGGAAATGGCCCTCAAATGTTCGTATGTATCAACTCTAAGATGTCCATAGCTCTTTTTGCATAATTTCTTTGTTTTGGTCTATTTGCCTTTGATGCATTCAATTCAAACATCAAAGTCTGAAAATTCAGTTGAATCCAAAATTCCATCAGACACAAGTCGCTTAACTCTATTTCTAGAGATGTGACCTAACCATTTGTGTCATAAGAAACTTGATTTTTTATTATCCATTTTACGTTTAGGACCACATGATTTCACATTCAATATTTCATTATAAGAAAAAACAGTGTCAAGCAAATATAAGTTGTCGTAAACCATAAGAGATTAGTGTTGGAATATATTTTACTAGGATCTTAGATCTACTCACAAGTATGTTATTTAAACACCCTAAATATGAACTTCCTAAAACGATAAATTAAACACATATAAAGTTAAGAAAACCTTACATTGATGCAGCGGAATTAATGTCTCCTTCCACTCAGATCTCTAACCCTTGAATCCTTTCTGTAGCAGAGTATAATCAAGATCTGAGCCCGAATGTCCTTCTTCTTCAAGTTTGATCCTTCACAGTCTTCCAATCTATGATTGAGTTACTGCTTGCTGTGTGTGGGCACTCACTCTTTCACTAGGGTCACGAAATTGATGAAGGGAAAAGAGAGGGATGATTTCGGCCAAGTATAGAAAGTGGGGAAGGCTCAGTTTTTCTGAAGAGAGAAATTTCTGTCAGAAAGGCTATATTCAAAGATGTGTATTTGACTGAGCCATCACTTTCTATTTATAGGCAACTACTAGGTTTAGGTTAGGAATTATTTGGCATTAAAATAATGAAAATATTAATTTGAAAAACCTATTTAAGTGGCCGGCCATGGTGTGTTAGTGGGCCTCACTTGATTTTGCAGTTTTATCAAATTTTATCTCTATTTTCTCAAAAACGCCAATTTTCCAATTCTAACCTTTTAAATGCCAAACCTAATTATTTAATACCTAAAATACATTATTAAATAATATTGTCATTGAATTTAATTATTAATTAGACATATAAAGTCCATTAATAAATAAATAAATAAACCTAGAAACTCTTTTCTTTACAATTTCACCCCTGCTTAGTGAAAATTCATAAAATTAGACATAGTCTAACTTTAGAATTATAATTGATCAATCACGAATCAATTAATGAGTCTTACAAGCAGAATGTTCTCAACTAGAATGGGGACCATGGATCTATATGCTGAGCTTCCAATAAGTGAACCAAATTTACCAAGTAAATTCCTACTTATTAATTCTTCGATGAATCCACTCTTAGAACTTAAAATTGCACTCTCAGACTTATATAGAGCATATTGTATGTTCCACGATATCAATATACTATCTCATTTAACCATTGTTATAATCTTATTGTGATTTAAAGATCCTCTATATAGATGATCTACATCGAGATGGGATTTCTTTACCGTTCTCACCCCTCAATGTATTTTGCCCCTTAAAACACTTAGCTACCTGTAAATGGTGTTTAGTGATCTAATAATTAGTCAGTTAAACAAGAGCTCATCCATTTACTTCTATTTGCTAAGCTCGAAGGGAATCATCACTTGACTTCTATACGTCGGTAGAAGATATAGATTCCATATTTATGTTCAGCACTCACACTCAATCATACTATCATGTTCCCAAAATATACGTATCACCCTGACCCAAAAGTAGGCTTAACTAATAAATCAAAGAACATGAATAGCACTCCTGAGTTGAGCCCAAGCATATCACGATTTAGATTCTTTTAATCTTAAGATCAACTACTGATATTGACTTGGAAAGATATGTATAACGGTAAGTTTGTAATATCTTAACTTAGTTGCAATATCGGTCCAGTCCAATGTATACTCCATACATTCGAAACTAGTATACTTTACTAATGTCCCGGAAAGAACATAACACTTACTCCAAGTGTAAGTACACATCATCGCTGATTATCACATTAGTGTAAATCCAATAACACTTATGAAACAGGGACCAAAACTTTTGATTCATATGATCACAATCACATTCCACTGTGTTGACGATACTGTAATTGTGAATAAACATATGGTCTGGATTTAACTGATTTTGTGTGTATGAATGTAATAAACATATCAAACATATTATACCATTAGCATGTAAAATTTATGCAAACATCAATCACTTCAAATTTCTTATATTGATAACTAATCAGATTGTAAAGAGTTTTATTTAGGGCATAAAACCCAACAAACTCCCACTTGCACTAATATAAAACAAACTGTGCAAATAGGTCAATCTGATGTCTTGATCTTCAGATCAAGTGTAGTATATTTGAATCCACCCAAACTTCTGGAAACTAGTTCATAAATACACTTATGAAACATCCTTTACTATATGCTTTACTCATCAAGGGATACTGAAATCTTTACTGTTTTAAAAGTACATCTGAATTAACAGAAGACATATCTCTCATATTTTAAAATATGTAATTGAGATAATACAGTGTAGACTTTTTTCCAGTGATATAACTTTCTAGTATTTTCGAATAGACCAAGTTACAATTCTTCTCTGGTAGAGCTTGAATTATTATTCAATAATTCCTCCACCCCCAAAGTAAGCACCATCTCAAGAATTTCAAAATTAGATGGTGAGATACAAAGACAACTGATACACAGTTTCTTAATATCTAACATATAGATCACTTTCATAAATCCTTCTTGAATATCTTCTAATGTTCCCTTATTGATTACATCTCAGATAGCTCCCACTCAATAGTAGATGTCTGGTTAAATAATACTTTTAACCTCTAATTGTTGGGAGAGTTACCTAGTTGTGACTTTTGTATTAGTCTGAATCATTAAGCCAAGACTAAGTCATCAACATAGCAGACTAGTATTTGAAGTAAAAAATAGATGCCAGAGATAAAGTAATCAAAATTAAGATACCATCAAATTTTATGAGGATTAAGAATTCTTGGTTCAAGTCATTCGAATGGACTGAACTAGAGTTCTTTATCTTATTCTCATAATTCTGATAAGCTATTCCTATCCATGTGAATGGTTAGATTTGCTTTTCAGTAGTGTTCTTAAGTACCTATCACAATTATCAACCTAATGAAGATGGGTATAGAACTTTAAAATTCTCCCACTCATTTAAGGTAGTGTGAAACTTTAACAAAGAACTTTCAAAGGTATCAAACTTTTACTTACAACAGTAAAAACGAAATGGAACATACAATCAAGATCAAGAATTTATATTGACAATAGCTGACTCATTATATTACTTCCATGTTTAAACAAGATATGTGTTTCATAGGGAATTGTGGGATTGACTCCACCCCTAAGAATATACATATAGGGTACTATGGATAACCTCCACCCCTAAGTATATAGAGATTATGATCCACCCCTAAAGGTTGTAAAGATCATGATTCTCTGAGTGTGATAGAGTTTATGTGGAGTTGAATACTATCCAGAGTTCATTAGATATAAAAGATCGTTGAACTCCATAGTTTTCTTAACTTTTCTCCACCCCTATCAGATCAAATGATCCTTTTACTAAACAAATTCTTAATAATTGTATGAGAATGAACAATTATTGATAAACATAGAAATAATTTCTAGTGTTTATATAATATAACTCTATGAAGAGTTGAAAATATTATAGAATTTGCATCAATAATAAAAACACTTACACATACAAACATACAAATATAATGTGGTAATAATTGATGAAGATAAATTAAATGAAGCTCAATCTCATAAATTGCAATAGTAAATTTCGAAAATTAGAAACTTTATTAAAAAATGTATTGCAACAATATGAGAGAAACAGGGATAAATATCCCTGACTAAAATTTGAAATCCAATTTGTCTTTAAACTAAAACAATTAATTCAAAAAAATTGAAGAGCTTCATCTTCATCTGGACGATTTCACCCTTGGTCCAGCTTTTTGATCCAACTCAATTGAGTTCAAGTAGCTTGGCCTATAAGAAGAAGAAAATAAACAAAGTTTAGTCCAGAATCATAAATTCAATTGGATAATAATTCACGAAAACTCTTAAAGTTTATAAATAGAAATACCTTGTTTCTTTGCAAGAAGTTTAGGACACTGGGGTTTCCAATGACCTTTCTCATTGCAGTAGAAACACTTTCCTTTAAGTGTAGCATCACCGGAAGGAGCAGCCTTTTTATTCTTCATGGCTTTTGTTCGCTTCTTGGTGTTGTGCCACTTCCTCTTCGATTTGGGCTTTGAAGCAGAGGCAACATTTGCTTCAGGTTTTATCGTCCCATTACCATTCCCAGGATTGTGAGGTTTACTCCCTTTCTTCTTGGGTCCTCCAATCAAATTTTCATAAGTTTGAAGGTCATTGACTAATTCATGAAAGTCAATTTCCTTCTTATTCATGACATAATTTGATGTGTATGGTAGAAATGCTGGAGTCAGGCTATTCAAGATAAGACTAACTTTAGTAGCACTGTCCATTTCAGCACCATGATCCTGGGCTTCTTGGAAATAACTAGACATGAGGAGAACATGGTCACGCACGTTTTGATGAGGTTCCATCCGTGCATTAATGTACTTCTTAGTCGCGTCAAAGCGTGACTGAAGTGATGCCTTACCGAATAGCTCATTTAACTTCGTCATAACTTCAGCAGCCTTCTCGGTTTTAGAAAACCGAGTTTTGAGGGTGTCAACCATGCTAGAAAGCATAAAGTATAGAGCTTTGTCATTTGCTTTCTGCCAACGCTCATACTTTTCTTTCACAGCTTTGGAAGCATTATCCCCAAGCACTTCAGGTGACGGCTCAGTTAAAACAAACAAGGCACTTTCTCCTATGAGAGCAATATTAATGTTCTCATTCCATTTTTTAAAGTTAGATCCATTCAGCTTGTTTTCAGTCAACAGTGATAACATAGGATTCATTTTGATAATACAGGATACTACAAAATAATAGAAATCAACAAATAGAAATTAAATAATGGTTTAACACACAAAATCAATTCAGAAATTATAAGCACATAGCAAGTAGGAATGATATGAGAAAATACTTAAAAAATTCAATCCTAAATAATTTCCAAGGTTTTCAACAAACTGATATCAGTGTCCCGTTTAGGCGAGAGTCAAAGCTACCATCCATTGAATAGAGTTGTCAGCTCATCTAAAATGTTAAACATGCTAGCAACCTTTTATTCGATCAAGATTGGAATCCAGCGTTGTCCCGTTTAGGCGAGAGTCAAGGCTATTCTATCTCATGAGCTTCTACCATTGTTTCGCAATTTGCAAGTCAAATATGGTCGCCACCATTAGGGTGATCTATACCATATAAAACACTTACAAACCACTTATCATGCGAGATTAAACGGTGCAAAATTGCTAATGAACATTCCTCCATTAGGGAGGATTACTCACTAAAACAAACGCGGTGTAAAATCCACAATGGAGATCAAATATCTTAATGATAATAAAGCTCATTCTTTAAAATGTATTTTCTTATCATTCTAATAAATAAATTCTCATTAAATTCAAAATTAAGAATTGAAATTCAAAAATAAGAATTTAATATAATATTTATAAAATTATACTTAGATGGTAATTGAAATAAAATTAATTATTTCCATCTTAGTAATAATCTTAAATATAAATATTAAGGAAATTAATTTAAGTTGAATTAAATTAAATAATTAGCAACTTAAAAATTTCCTTTGAGAATATATTTATTGAATTTCGAAAAATTAAGTATATATTAAAAATATACAATTTTCGAAAATTATAAAAAAAAATAGAAAAGAAATACTTCAAGCAAAAATATCACCTATCTAGATTTTCTTTTGACTAGTTAATTCAATTTCTAATAATATATATATATTTTAAATTCATTTATTTTAAATTAATCAATTAAATGAAAAAATCATTGATTGTAGTTGGTCCAAGAATTAATTAAAATAAACAATTAATTTACAACTCAATCTATTTTTCAAAATAAAAAATTCGAAAATATTGCATAATTAAAATGCAAATTTCGAAATTGATTAATAAAATTAAGAAAAATATATATATTGAAAATTATTTAAATTTAAGTTGAAAAATTAAATTTCAACCTAAAAATAATTTTCTATCAATAAATATTTAAGTATCATGATGAAAATCAACTTAGATATTTAGATTCTTCAAGTTAATTAAATGTATTAAATTCAAGAAATAATAATTAAGTGTAGAGAAGGCTTAATTATTTATTTCTAGTTTAATACTAGGAAAAATATACTTAATAAAATTGTACCAAAATTAATTATTTAAATAATTAATTTCACAAAGTATAAGATTTTCCTATTTAAATATTAGAAATAATAAGTAGTCTAGAAATTACTATCTCGAAAATATCTTATTTGACTAAGTATCTTTTCAAAAAAATTGAAAAATATCTAATTTAAGTTAGATAGAAAAAATCTAAAACTTAAATAATTTCAAATTTAGATTTAATTAAATATCAAAAATTAAGTTATAACCACTTAATTTGAAGATATCTTTTTAAGTTAATATTTGAAAAGATATTAACCTAAAAAAAATATCTAAAATATTCCATTTTAAGTTAATATTCGAAAAGATATTAACTTAAAAAATATCTTAAGAATCTTTAATAACTAATACCTAGGATTCCTCAACTTGATTTAAAATTTAAATCAAATATTCGAATTTAAGTTAGATAAGAAAAATCAGTTGATACAACTAATTTATATCTTAAATTGGAATATTTAATTAAATAAGCTCCAGAAAGAATCTAGTTAGTTAAAATTCTATATTTAATTAAATACAAGAAAAATACAAATAGTTTGTCTAGAATTAATATCTAAACTAAAAGTGTTTTTCTTAAAATTAACTTTAAAATATTAAAATGAAAATAAATTTTCATATATTTTAAAAAGTTAATTATGTTGCTAATTCAATTTTATTAGGTCAAACTAATATAATTAACCTAGTACAGTTATTCAAATCAGGCAAATGGGCCTTCACAATTGGGGTAGTTCATGTGAGGGGGTGCTGGGTTCAGTATGTCGTACCCACTTCTATGGCTTCCAACTCTCACACAAGGCCCAAAAGAGAGGAATTTATCCTTAAAATAAATAACTGTTATTAATTGAATAGGTTCAATAACTAGATGGACCTAAATAAAATCTATCATGATGTGACATTTTATTTAGCAACAACCTATATGCATCTATATAATAAAATAAACACATAGGCTCACACATGTACACTTTGGATGGATCCTATCATGTTGCTAGGTCATACACAGATGAAAGAAGATTGTAAAATTTACCTGTTACAAATTATTATCTTGACCAAGGGAGCCATCAGATCATTAGATCTGGCAAAAAGTAACCATGTCTATTTGCAATCAAGTAATAATAGGTTTTGAAAAACTTACACACAAGTTAAAACCACATACTCCTGCAACAAGGTTAGCTGGATAGTTGGAAGTAGGATTTATTTAATTTTAAATAAATAATTTCGAAAAATAAATAATTAAATAATTAAAAAAAATTAATTTAATTTTCGAAAAATAAATAAAAATAAATATTTATTTCGAAAATAAAAAATTGAAATTTCGAGATTATTTAAAAAAATATTTAAAATTAAACCTACTATTTTGAAAAATTAGGTTTCAACCAACCTAAATATCATTTCAAAAATTTGCTAACTACTTTTAAAAATTAAATGTTATTTTAAAAATAAAAATTAAATAAAAAATTAGAAAAGATAAATGAAATATGATCTGGATTTAACGATACTGTAATTGTGAATAAACATATGATCTGGATTTAACTGATTTTGTGTGTATGAATGTAATAAACATATCAAACATATTAAACCATTAGCATGTAAAATTCATGCAAACATCAATCACTTCAAATTTCTTATATTGATAACTAATCAGATTGTAAAGAGTTTTATTTAGGGCATAAAACCCAACATATTGTATGTTCCACGATATCAATATACTATCTCATTTAACCATTGTTATAATCTTATTGTGATTTAAAGATCCTCTATATAGATGATCTACATCGAGATGGGATTTCTTTACCGTTCTCACCCCTCAATGTATTTTGCCCCTTAAAACACTTAGCTACCTGTAAATAGTGTTTAGTGATCTAATAATTAGTCAGTTAAACAAGAGCTCATCCATTTACTTCTATTTGCTAAGCTCGAAGGGAATCATCACTTGACTTCTATACACCAGTAGAAGCTATAGATTTCATATTTATGTTCAGCACTCCCACTGAATCATACTATCATGTTCCCAAAATATATCACCCTGACCCAAAAGTAGGCTTAACTAATAAATCAAAGAACATGAATAACACTCCTGAGTTGAACCTAAGCATATCAGGATTTAGATTCTTTTAATCTTAAGATCAACTACTGATATTGACTTGGAAAGATATGTATAACGGTAAGTTTGTAATATCTTAACTTAGTTGCAATATCGGTCCAGTCCAATGTATACTCCATACATTCGAAACTAGTATACTTTACTAATGTCCTGGAAAGAACATAACACTTACTCCAAGTGTAAGTATACATCATCGCTGATTATCACATTAGTGTAAATCCAATAACATTGATGAAACAGGGACCAAAACTTTTGACTCATATGATCACAATGACATTTTACTGTGTTGACGATACTGTAATTGTGAATAAACATATGATCTGGATTTAACTGATTTTGTGTGTATGAATGTAATAAACATATTAAACATATTAAACCATTAGCATGTAAAATTCATGCAAACATCAATCACTTTAAATTTCTTTTATCGATAACTAATCAGATTGTAAAGAGTTTTATTTAGGGCATAAAACCCAACAATTAGTTCCAACAATATTTGAATTAATAGATAAACTAAAGTAGTTGTTTCTAAATGAACAACAATAACCCAATTTGTCCAAATAAGAAATAGAAATTAAATTTTATCTAAATGACGGTACAACAAAACTATCTATTAAGTCCAAATAGTAACTAGTGCATAACAACAACCTAATATGCCTTAGGGCCCGTTTGGTATAGCTTTATTTGGAAAAGCTAAAAGCTGCTTTTTGAAAAAACTGTGATAAAAATGTGTTTGGTAAGCAGTCAAAAAACAGTTTTTTGAAGAATTTTCGGAGAAGCTACAGCTAAAGGCTAAAGCTAGGGGTGTTCGCAGTGCGGGTGGTGCGGTTTTTAACTAATTTTTCAAACCAACCCGCACATGCAGTTTTTCCAATTTTCCAAACCGCACCCGCACCGCGATACTAAAAAACCGCAAAAACCGCACCACAAAAATGATGCGGTGCGGTGCGGTTTTTGCGTTTTATGCGGTTTGAACTATCACAATTTTTTTTTTTGAAATCATCATAAAATAATTAAACTATCATTAATATAATTATTCCAAAACACTTGAGAAAATACAACAAACTTGAGACTAATAAAAGTTATAACAACAACAATAAGTCAATAATCTTTTTAAAGTTTCAACAACACACCTAAATCAAAATAACAAACTTGAAACTAATTAAGTTCCAACAACAATATAAATGTACAACTAACATACTTACATCAATAGATTAAAAATAAAACAAACACAAACTTCCAACTCCAAATTTTAATACACATGTATGGACTTGAGTTTGTTGTTAAGAAGAGAGGGTTTGTGAAGAGTTATGGATTTTGCCCTAAGATTTATATGCTTGGGTTGGGCTCATATGTATGGGCTTAATAAAATAAATATAAAAATTGAAATTTTAAAAGATGCGGTGCGGTTTGAATCGCTGTTTAATAATTCAAAACCGCAAACCAAACCGCACCGCGAAGAATTTCAAACCGCATTTTTTTTTTGCGGTGCGGGCGGTTTGAGCGGTTTGATGTACACCCCTAGCTAAAGCTGCTATAACCCAACTTTTGAAAAAAAAATGTTTTGATTAAAAGACTATAATAAAAAAAAATTACTAAAACCATATTTACTTATTAATTATATATTTAAAAATATATGAATATTTAAAATAAATAATTATTAAATTTCTTATTTTTTTCAAAAAAAAATTATATTTTATTTTAAAATTAACAAACAACATCAATCTAAAATTTTATTATATACTTAAGTTTCTAATTTTTTTTACATTTGATAAAACATAATATAAAAATGTTATAAATTATTTTCATCGAATGCATATAAATTTATATTTTGAAAAAAAAAATTAAAAATATATAGAAAAATAAAATATTATATAAAAATAAATTTTTACATATTTGTGATTATAATAAATTAGATTATAACATTATCATTATAATATATATTAACAACTCACAGTACTTTGAAATTTATAATTTACCAGATACTTAGTTCAGTTTTTTCTACCGTTTTGCTACAGCTGCTTTTTCTCACAGTACAGCTGCAGCTGCTTTTTCCCACAGCAAAGCTGTGCCAAACTGGCGCTTATTGCTTCCATATTTTTGGACTTGTCATCTCCCATATAAATGTTTCTTTCAGCATCACTTGGCTTTCGATAACTTATGCAACTCTAGATTGAAACATTGATGTATCCAACATTAAAATCATGACAATCAAATTAGAAATTTGGTCTCTCATCAAATTAGAAATTGTCTTTATGGTATCCAACATTAAAATCGTGACAATTATGCCCTTAAGTCATAAACTTTATTACAAAATAGACCACATAAATTTGACTTATTTATTTGATGACCCAACACACATTTTATATATATATATATAATTATGACCCCCAATAAATTTCTAACATTTGATTCTTAATTAAAAAATTAAAAAAGTAAAAATAGTATTATATAATATGTTTTTAGAAAATATTTTTATTTTTTTAATTAAAAAAATAAAAAACTAATTAAAAAATTATTAGCAAACGTACCCTGAATGTTTCTTACATTACATGTTCCAAAAAAATTGCATCTTACAATCAAAAAACTAACTATTGTTATGTATTGTTAATTAAATATTTAATAAATAGTTAATAAATTCGTACTTGTTGATTTGCAATATTTCAGTCATTAATATATTCTGTGTCTGTCCTTAATTAAATGCTCTTATTTGCATCTTCCATGTTTGTATTTGAATTTGGTTGATTAATTAACTAATCTTATGTTATCATTTTTATAATATAGGACAATGGCTTGCATTGGTGAAATTGCTGTTGGAGTTGCATCTGCAATTCTGGGAAAAATAGGTGAGTATACAGTTGCACCAGTGGGACGGCAGTTGGGTTATCTGTTTCGCTACACAACCAACGTAAGTGAACTCCGGACTCAATTGGAAGATTTGAACAATGCCACACAAAGAATGGAACGCCGTGTCAATGAAGCCCTGAATAACTGTCATGAAATCGAGGCTGATGTCCAAACATGGCAGAAGAACGCTGAACAAATCTCTGGAGAGGCCACCACTTTTCTTAACGCCGAAACTCATGCAAAGGCCTTGTGCTCTTGTGGATCCCCTCATCATTTGGTGACCCGACACCAACTCAGTAGGAAAGCAAACAAGATGTCAATCAACGTACGTGAACTGCTCTCCAAGAATAAAGAATTTGATTCCAAATCGATTTCGTTTCCTCGTCGACCAGAAGATTCCTCTGCAACACCAACGAAAGGGTACGAGAGTTTTTATTCAAGGGGGGAAATTATGAAGAGCATATTGGCAGCTGTGAGAGATGGTAATAAGAGGATAGGGTTGCATGGAATGGGTGGAATTGGCAAGACTATGCTTGCCAAAGAAATTGCTAGACTAGCTCAGGAAGAGAAGTTGTTTAGTAAGGTGGTCATGACAACTGTTTCTCAAACACCAAATATAAAAGAGATTCAACAACATATTGCCGAAAAGCTTGGTTTGAAGTTGGAAGAGAAAGACAGTACGGGCAAGAGAGCAGAACTTCTTCGAATGCGATTGAAGCAAGACGAAAGCAAGATTCTATTAATCCTTGACGATATTTGGAATGAACTTGATCTAGAAGCTATTGGAATCCAGGAAGAGTGCAGGATGCTAATAACCTCTAGAGATCAACAAGTTTTACGCAACTTCATGGGTGTGGCTGAGAGTAATGTGTTCTTAATTGGAGCTTTACAGTCGAGTGAAGCCATCGATTTGTTTAAGAGCATCATCGGAGACATTGAAGCAGATTACATTAAAGATTTGGCACTTAAGATTGTTCATGAATGTGGAGGCCTGCCAATTGCCATTGCAACAGTGGCACATGCTTTGAAAAACAAAAAAGAGGAGGCCATATGGAAGGATGCATTCCGACGACTAGAGAGTTCAAATTATGTGGAAAAAAAAGTCTACTCCAGCATTAAGTTGAGTTACGATTTTCTAGGAAGTCAGGAGGAAGAGGCCAAACTATTGTTATTGCTTTGTGCTTTACACAAGGAAGATGAAGAAATACAAGTGGAAGACTTGACAAGATACAGCATGGGTTGGCGCTTGCTTCAAGACATCGAGACAGTGGAAGATGCAAGAAACAGGGTGAATTTGTTGGTTGTTAAATTGAAATCTCATTGTCTTTTGTTGGATGCAACTAAGACTGATAAAGTGAAGATGCACGATGTCATTCGAGACGTTTGCATACACATTGCGAAGGAAGACCATGGGCATAGGATGATGAAAAACATTGCTATGTGTGAAGATGAAAGTACTAAAGCTTTTAAAGCAATTTCCTTTGTTGATTATGATGATTTTGATAATCTTCCTCCAGAATTGGAATGTCCTAGTTTAGAATTGCTTCTTCTATCCAGTGCGCCTACTTTGGAATCTATTCCAGATGAATTTTTTAAGCAAACTGGCCTGCTTAAAGTTTTGATTATGAATGGTACACGCCTGAGATCATTACCTTCGTCTTTTGCTTCTCTTCAAAATCTCCGAACATTATGTCTGCGTGGTTCTTCTCTAGAAGACATAGCAGTGATTGGTCAGTTAACGAATTTAAAAGCTCTTGATCTGTCCAGGTCTTCTTACATTGAGCGGTTGCCAAAAGAAATAGGAGCATTGAAGCGTTTGCAAGTGCTAGATCTACGAAAATGTACGGATTTAAGAGTGATCGAGGCAAAAGTCATTTCAAATTTGAAAGAAATGGAAGAGCTCTATCTTCCTCGTGAATTTGAAGGATGGGATGAGATTATTAATGAAGAAGGCGGAATAAGAAATGCCAGTCTTATGGAGATAAAGAGTTTGCAACAACTGACAGCTTTAAGTTTATGTGTACCAAGTGAACATGTTTTGCCACAGGGTTTGTTTTCTGAAAAATTGGAGAGATACCATATATCTATTGGAGTTGAATATTTCTCCTTCTTTTCCTTTGATGTAGTTTCAAACAAGTGGTTGAGCCTATGCCTCTCTGAATTGGATCAAGTGTGTGCACGTGAACTGATATCGTTGATGAGAAGGTCCGAATGTTTGTCATTAACAGGATCAATGTCTGTGAACAATGTTTCTCCATCTTTGGTTAATCAAGGTTTTCCTAGATTGAAGTATATGAGATTTCATAATAATGATGGGGTTCAATGTATCATTAATTCGACCGACGTAGCCTTTCTTCCACGTTTGGAGTCACTCATACTCCAACAATTAAGAAGCTTGGAAAGCATATGTCGTGGCAATAAACTCCCAAGAGGCTCATTCAATGAATTGAGAACGGTGGTAGTGAGTAATTGTGGTAGATTAAAGAATTTGTTCCCTTTGAGTGTGGCCAAACTACTTCATCAGATTACAGTAGAAGAATGTGAGATGATAGAAGAGATCATAGTGAGAGAAGATGGTGATGAAGTTGGCCATAACATTGATGGTGATGATGATCACTCTTCTTCTTTGCAATTACGTTCCTTGCATTTAGAGTATTTACCAAAGTTGGTCCAATTCTATTGCTCCAACCACAGGGCAGTTTGGGAGTCAGATCATTCGAAGCCTTTATTCAGTGAAACGGTACAACATTAATTCATCTCTTTATATATATTTGGTAGTACACTTGTTTTTATAGTACTGATAACCCAATTGTTTATATATCACTTACCCTACTATTAATGCCATTTTGAACATTTTTTTCCTTTCCATGAAAATATATACAAACAATATATATATATAGCAGTTTAATGGAATCAATAGAAAAGATATTATTAAATAATATTATAAACATTAATTAAATATCTATTTATGGTAATTAGTTTAATCATTAATGATTTATATTATTTAATGATTAAAATGTATGATTTCATGTAATATGTTTTCAAAATGTATAAGTTTTTAAAATAATTTTTTTTTTTGCATATTTTTTGTAATTATGTTGTTTTTGTTGTACATTTATGAAAAAAGCCCTTAAATAATTGTGACTTTATTGTCTTTAGTTAATTTAATTTGTATTTTAAATTTATTCTCTGTCTTAGTTTCATATATTTTATTTTAATTGTCTTACTTTTCTATAAATAATATATATTTATATATATATATAGATACATGTATTTTTATTTATTTTTAATAATATCTATAAAAAGAATTTTTTAAATGTAAAAAAAAAGTAATTAAACATATTTCAAAATTATCAAAATAAAATATTTGAGATTAAAAAAATTAAAGAATTTAAAATAAAAAAAAAAAAATAGTTAAATTTTTCTTTATCTAAGGGTCGTTGACTAACTTATTAAAAAATAATATAAGAAAACTACTAAGAAGCAAATAATTAAAGGAAATTAACAGTTAATAAAAATTAGGGCTTCGATTTTAATTATTTCTATTAATTATGGCCTAATATGATTATCTTCCTATTATCAATTTTTATGCAATAGCAGGTTTACTAAGGTAATTTATAGTCTTCTCATATATATAAATCTCAATTACATGTAAATTATCTACTCTCGTGATAAATTAAACATGTAACAGGCATTAAACACATAAACTCTATAAGCTATCTAAACCATATGAGTACTCTTGTCCTATATCGAAATTAAACATGTTCATGGCCATCAATTAACTGTTTTATGATTTTGATGCGAGATCTGAGAAGTGAGTGTCGATTATGCTATAGTGAAATAGAACTGAGTTTTGATATAAGACGAGAGTTTTTGTATGGTTTAGATAGCTTATAGTGTTTCTGTGTTTAATGCTTGTTGCATGTTAAATTTATCACGTGAGTAGAAAGTTAATTTGCATGTGATTAAGATTTATATATCTGAGAAGACTATAAATTACCTTACTAAACCTGCTATTGCATAGAAATTGATAATAGGAAGATAATCATATTAAGCCATATTCAATAGATACAATTGAAATCGAAACTCTAGTTTTTATTAACTGTTAGTTTCCTTAAATTGTTTCTCCTTTCACTGTTTTTTTATTATTTTCTAGTTTTAACCTATTCTTGATTTTTATTTAACCAAATAGAAGTAAAATTTAATTTTAACATACTTAACTATGATCCTCGTGGGATCAACCTCACTCTTGGTGAGTCTATTACTTGTAAACGATACGTGCACTTGCGTGTATAAAATATCACAACATCAACCCTGAAACCAAAAACTCCATGAAAGAGCAAAGCTTGAGTTCTTAAACTCAAACCTTGGTCAATCATCACAACAGTCCACAAACCTAGCTCAAATCAACATAAATAACCTTAATTTAACTTCAGAAAGCATCATCAAACACTAATCAACAACACAGAACCCTAATTGCAAAAATATGCATAAGAACTTAACTAGAACTTAAGAGAAACAAAGAGGAAGGTGCTAGGAATTTTACCTTGAGTTGGATACACCCTAAATTTGTTAAATTACTCAACATTAAGCTGAAGAAATGCAAACCCTTGCTGGTTTCTTGAAGGCTCGAGAGAAGAGAGAGAAGTTTAATGTATTTTCTTGATTTCTTGTAAAAATGAGATAAATCTCTAATTATCTAACATAAACCTAATAAAATTAGCCTATAAACTAATTCTAATGTAATCACTAAAGGACAAAATAACTAAATGGAAAAAATTTTGCCCATGCACACACCAAAAGATATAATTTCCACCTAGAGGTATTTCGATCATTTCTAACCCTTGAATAATCCCGACATTCCCAACGTCTAACTAAGTCGCCCCACTATTACTAAAATACTAAAATGTGATACTATTGGTCAAACGTTGCGTTCCATTATTGTCGAGCACAAAACATGAAAAATATGAAATTTCATGTATAGCATAAGTAATACACTCTGAATTCAAATAAATCCCCATAAATTCATAAATCATAATTAATAATCTAATTTCATAATTAAGCCATAATTATCTGCTAATTCTCATATTAAAATTAAGCAGCCTTTACATAAAACTCAAACTGCTAATTAAGTTGTGTACGGGTAGATTTATTATTGTCATCTTCTATATACTCTTTTTATTCAATTATTACAAATTAATTAATATATTTGCAGGTTGCTATTCCTAAATTGGAGTATTTGACTATGATGGGAACCAACATAGAAAATTTATGGCCAGACCAACTTATGGTATCATCATCATCATCAAGTTCTTACATGCAAAACTTAACAACCTTAGAATTGGAAAGGTGCGATAATTTGAAGTATCTATTCTCTTTCTCTGTTGCTCAAAAGTTTGTAAACTTACAGAGTATACGAGTCGCAAGTTGTAAGGGAATGGAAGACATAATAAGAGTAGTGGATCAACCTGGAGAAGAAGAAACTACTCATCATAATCAGATGGAAAGGATTGATTTGTTCCCTAAATTAGAATTTCTTCAGCTTGATGGCCTTTCATCCCTCCAAAGATTTTGTAGTGCAACAGATTCATCATCGTGTATGGTATTTCCACTCTTGTCAAAGCTAATAATAGAAAAATGTCCAGGAATGAAGGCATTCGTTAGCTGTCCCACACAACCCTTTTATTCTGAAAAGGTAATATTTCTAATTTATACCTATAAGTTGTGTATATTATTATTTCTTTTATAATACTTTTTACTGAATTTTTATATACAAAAATTACAATGGTAAAGATATTTTAGAGCTGGTTAATGACAATGGAAACCTTTACATAGTGAACTGGAATAATACACAATACACAATATACACCAGTGATGTTATTATATTGTGTTTAAATCCAAGAGCCCAATCATCATATAGAATAACCAATGAAATCGTGAAATCAACCAATGTCTTACTTTTCTTTCATCATATGATGTTATTAATTATTTATAGAATTAATTATATATTTACGAATTTCACAATTATTATTAATTTTACACACACAGCGTCTTCAAGTGAGCTATTGTGTAGGAGCAAGACTCCATTTTGGATGAAGAAAACTCTGTAATTTTTAATATATTAATTTGTATAATATAGCTTTTGTTGATAGGTAATTGATGAGTAGATTTATTTATTCAATTATTACAATTCATATATTTGCAGGTTTGTTTTCCTAAATTGGAGGATTTGACTATGATGGGAACCAACATAGAAAAGTTATGGCCAGACCAACTTATGCTATCATCATCATCATCAAGTTCTTACATGCAAAACTTAACAACCTTAAAAGTGGAAATGTGCCATAATTTAAAGTATGTATTCTCTTTCTCTCTTGCTCAAAAGTTTGTAAACTTAAAGAGTATAGAAGTCAAATATTGTGAGGGAATGGAAGACATAATAAGAGTAGTGGATCAACCTGGAGAAGAAGAAACTACTCATCATAATCAGATGAAAAGGATTGATTTGTTCCCTAAATTAGAATCTGTAGAGCTTGATCGCCTTTCATCCCTCCAAACATTTTGTAGTGCTGAAAAGGTAATAACTCTAATTTATATATATATATAATTAGTTGAGTGTATATTATTTCTTTTATAATAGTTTTAACTGAAACTTTATATTCAAAAATGACAATGCATATATAGTGAACCGAAATAATACACATACACGTGATGTTTTAACTATTCTGTATATATGTTCAAAAAAAATAACTACTATTGTGTATATATATGGCAGTACTGTTGTTCTTTTTTCATGTTTAAATCTAGAAGCCCAATCATCATATATAGAATATCATTTATATATAATCCACTAGTGTGTATAAATTGAAATAGTTGTAATAGTGGGAAGAGTAGTGAATAATGAATGATTCATCTCAAAAGTAATTAAGACATATTTGGTTGATTTCATTGGTTATTCTAAATGTGAAATAAGTGAGTAATAATAATTAGCATTCTCTTATGTTTCAGACTTCATTTCCCAACTTAAAAGTGTTGTATGTTTCGAATTGTGACAATTTGAAGTCTCTGTTATCATCTGCCATGCCTCGAAGTCTTGTACAACTTGAGAAATTAAGTATATCTGAATGTGAGAAGATGGAAGAGGTAATAGTTATGAGTGATCATGATAAGGAATATTCATCATCATCATCAGGTGGCACCAATACTAAAGCAATAATACCATTTCAAAATCTTAGATGTCTTGAGCTTTGTAGTCTTCCAAACTTTATAAGGTTTTGTGAATTAGGAGATTATTGCATTGAATGTCCATTGTTGCTTGAATTGGAAATCATGGATTGTCCTAAACTGAAGGAATTATTTATGGGTGTTAAAAGGACATCATCATCATGTACTATTAATACTACTGATAATAATGTTATTGGTGAAGAAATGGATAGGATGGTGTCTGCTCCTAATAAACAAATTCTCTTCAAACACAATAATAAGGTACTATCATTTATATATATGATGCTTAATTGGTATTGTACTTTCAGTTTCATAAAAAAGATAAATTCATTTTTGCACATTTAAATCATTAATTAATACTAGATGTTTAATATGCTACTTCTAATCTTCTTTTGTAGGTAATTGTCCCCATGCTAAAGACATTAAAGACTGATTGGAGTGAAGTAATTAAGGAGATATTTGAGATGAGTAGTAATTCAATAGTATTGTTTCCCAACCTTGATACACTTCACTTGACCTGCACATCTCCTGATGAACCAATTGGTGTACCAAATTTGAAGTTATTCTTATACAAATATCATACAATTCGTACACTTATATTGTGGGGCTCCTTTGTGAATATGAGTAGTGATGATGAATTGACCACCAACAACACTACCAATGCTACTACTACTCATCTTACATCTACACCTTCTACTTCTTCTTTGGAGAAACTATGGATTACAGATGCTGATATGCTTGATCATGTGTTTGGGGTGGAACCATCATCACATAGTAATACTACTATTCTTCTCTTATTTCCAAATTTAAAAGAAATTGAAGTTATGGGATGTAGGAGATTACAGAGCTTTGCACCCTCCTTTATGTGTTTCCCCAACTTGGAAACTCTAGAAGTATCAACATGCCATGGGCTGAGGTATTTATTGTCTTCCTCAACAGCAACCACTCTTGTACAATTGCAACGAATGGAAATAAGAGATTGTGATGAAATGAAGGAGATTATTATTAATCATAATGGTAATGAAGAAGAGGAAGAAGAAGAAAACCCCCGAATTGTTTTCCGGAATTTGAAGGAACTATGGCTAACGAATTTGCCCAGTCTCCAAAGCTTTTTCTACTCAGGAAATAAAGTTACCATGAGTATCCCAAATTTAGAACAATTATCGATCTGGAGGTGTCCTGAGATGAGGAGGTTTTCAGATGGGATCGTAGACCCCTCTGCATCATTATTGAAGACAATTCGGGTTGAAGGAGAAACAATTGATGTGGAAAGAGATGATGTTAATGCAACCTTGGCAAAACTTTTCAGGGAAGATAACAATAAAAATAATAATTCCGATTGGGATTACGACAACAATAATTTGGCTCATTAAAAGGTAACTTCATTCATTTATTTATTTTTTAACCTTTTTCTGTTCTTAATCTTCTAAGGAATATTATTAATATATGTTATTAATTTGTTTAATATTATATATATATATGCTCATCAAACGGTAACCTGAATCATTTGTTTAATAATTGAATACATATTTATAGGATAATAATGATGAACACTGCCAAGGCCAAGGCTAAGTTGGATGCAATGGGTAACTTCATGCATTTATTTATTTTTTACCTTTTACTGTTCTTCATCTTTTAATTAATATTGTTAACATATATATGTCATTAATTTGTTTAATAATTGAGTATATATATAGGATGATGATGGTAACGGTGAACACTGCCAAGGCTTGATGATGAAGAGTATTATAGTATTGATTCTGAAATGGTAATAAATTTTCATTTAACATTTATTGGTTTCTTTGTTTGTTTAGAATTAGAGTTGAAAATTAAATGGTTTTGGTTTGCTTGTTTTTGGGCAGAAGAAGATTTGTGGATCAAAAAGGGAGAAGTAAATTGATCAAATAAATGGATGGAGATGAGATTTAATAGTAAACATTTGTGTTCTCTTGTTAAGTGTCCTATATAAATAACACATTTCAGTTTGTTTAAAGCCTTTTTGTTTGATCTTTTCCTAATTAAATACAATTCTACTTAATTTAATAGGAAGGAATCTTCTAAATCATCATCTTAATTAATATTACTCCTTATAGTATAATATAATATTTGTTTGAGGCTTGATTCCTTCTCTACCAACCAAGCCTTTCTACTTTTTCTTAGTTTTGAAATGAATAAATAAATAGATGAGCTTTATTATATATATAAAAAAAGAAAAGCATTATAGGTCTCTAATGGCCCGTTTGTCACAGTTTTTGGAAAAGTTACAAGCTGTTTTTTTGAAAAAGTTGTGATAAAAATGTGTTTGGTAAGCAGTGAAAAAAAATAGTTTTTTTAAAGAATTTTTGAATAAGCTACAGCTAAAAGCTAAAGATGTTCTAACCCAACTTTTAGAAAAACAGTTTTGATTAAAAGGCTATAATAATTTTTGTTTGTACTAAAACCATATTTACTTATTTATTATATATTAAAAAATAAAAAATTTAAAATAAACTAATAATAATAAAATAAATAATTATTAAATCTCTTATTTTTTTAAAAAAAAAAAATAATTTATATTTTATTTTAATATTAACAAACAACAACCTATAATTTTTCTTATATACTTGAGTTTTTATTTTTTTAAGATAAAATATAATATAAATTATTTTTATCAAATGTATATAAATTTATATTTGAAAAAACATTAAAAATATATATAAAAAATAAAATATTACATAAAATAGATTTTAACATATTTGTGATTATAATAAACTAGAGTATAACATTATCATTATCATTATATTAGATCTTAACAACTCACAGTACTTTAAAATTTATAATTTACCAAACACTCAGCTTAGCTTTTTTCCACAGTTCTGCTACAACTATTTTTTCTCACAGCACAGTTACAGTTGCTTTTTCCCACGGCACAGCTATGCCAAACTGGCCCTAAAAGCCAGCATTATTAATTCTATTTCTTTCATACACTAAAAAAAATCCCCTTATCTTTAGGACAATCTTTCACACACAATATAATTTTTTTTGACTAAATGTGAGTACTTTTAGCTACAACAAAAAATTACTTCTGACTAAAATATAGTATTTAGATACAAATTATAACTAATTAAATTTTAGTCATAATATATTTAGTCACAACTGTAATTTTTGTGACTAATACATTTAGTCACGAATCTTTCACAACATAAAAATGATAATTTATAATCAGTCACAATTTTTTTACTAAAATTTGTGACTAAAAGTAAATTATTTTTTTTTTTGTATATATTAGACTCTCCAAAGGTCTATATTTTTGTGGTGTGTTTTTGCTTTATCTCTCTTTTTGCAATGGATTTTTTCTTTTCTCTAATTCATATATATTTGTTCGATTTCCATTCTAGAAAATGTTGCAAGAGTACTCATTACTATAAACTTTTCAATCCGATCTTCCTAAGTTTTCAGTTATTTCAAATATAACCTGTTGGAACTTTGTATGAAATTATGTAAAAAATAGAAAAGTGAAGTGTGTGAGTAGGAGTCCCACATGGGATAGAAACACTACATTTGAAGTGTATATCTAGTGCAAGTTTGAGATATGGGTTTGGGCCCCAAGGGGTATCCAGCTTTGCGCGCATGGGTGAGGACTCACACACTGGACCACCACAACCCGCGCGCGCGCCGCCGCCGTCCGACCGAGCCAGGTTGGCGAGCGGTTATTTTTTAAAGAAAAATTATTTAATTAAATAAAGAATTATTTTTTATTTATTTATTTATTAATTAATTTTAACACGTGATCAGAAGAGGTAAAACGCGATCAGTCAATGATCCGCCTTTTCTTCCCACGATCCACTCCTCCCACGAACGATAACATTACCGTTTTCTTACCGTTTTTTCTTGGATCGACTTCTATATAAGTCGTATCATAACAACGTAAGAAGATATCTTTTCAACATTAAAAAAAAAATCTTTTCTTTCTTTACGATTTTTCTGAGAGCAAACAATAGGGTGTTATAGAGCGATACAGTTCGGTGCAGAACGTATCGTACTTATACAGAGGCTGTTTTATCCTGGGGACGCCGTGGTTGCTAGACTGTCGTGCACACTTCGAGCAGAGCCGCGAAACGTCTTCAAGAGAGCGACATTGTCCGCGACTCAGCCAGATTATTCTATCGGTAATTCGTTCCAATTTCATTACTTTTAATTTTGGAATAACAATTTTGAGACGTTCAGTTCTGCTATGGCTGCTACCGATGAATTTTCTGGTTCTGCTTCTAATGATATTAACAAGCCTTTCCGTTTTGAGGGATTACATTTTAAGCGATGGAAACAGAAGATGTTGTTCTACCTGACGATGAAGAAAGTTGCTTTCGTTCTCACTACTCTGAAGCCATTCGTCTCTGAAGCTTCTACCGACAAGGACAAAGAGGCTGAACGCGAGAAGCAACAGAAGGATTTGGACTCCTGGATCGAAAACGACTTCCTCTGTAAGAATTTTATTTTTAACGGTTTATCTGACAATCTGTATGACTATTATAATTCAGATAAATCGGCTAACGAAATATGGGATGATCTGCAAAAGAAATACGATACTGAAGAAGCTGGAACTAAAAAGTACGCTGTGAATCGCTACCTCAAGTATCAAATGGGGGACGACAAACCTGTGGAAGCCCAATCTCACGAGCTTCAGAAAATTGCACATGAGATCATCTCAGAAGGTATGACTTTAGATGAACAGTTTCAAGTTGCTGTATTAATTGATAAGTTACCCCCTTCCTGGAAAGATTTCAAAAGTACTCTCAGGCATAAGACTAAGGAATTTTCCTTAGAAAGTTTGATCACCCGCCTTCGTATAGAGGAGGAAGCAAGAAAACAAGACCAGAAAGATGAAGTGCTTGTTGTTTCAAACAACAACACTAAGAAATCCACACCAGCGGTTCTGAAGCCTAATGGCAAAAATTTTAAGAATCAGAACTGCAACTCGAATTCTAATTCTAACCGCAACAACCCTCCTCGTAACAATAATCAGAGTTGGAACCATAATAGGAACCAACACGGAAGGCAGCAACCTCCACATAAACAGAATGACCCCGCACAGTTTTTGTGTTACAACTGTAACAAGCAAGCCTAGCTCTACTCCGCAGGCTAACTTGACTGAAGAAGCTTTTACAGCTATGATCTCTGAGATCAATATGATTGGTGGATTAGAAGGATGGTGGGTAGACACTGGCGCCTCTCTCCATGTCTGCTATGATCGTGCTATGTTTAAGACATACACTGCTGCTGATGACAAGAAAGTGTTGTTGGGAGATTCCCACACCACTATTGTTGCTGGAACTGGAAACGTGGAGCTAAAGTTTACCTCGGGAAGGACCTTATTGCTGAAAGATGTAATGCACACTCCCGAGATGAGAAAGAATCTAGTTTCTGGTTTTTAGCTTAATAAGGTTGGGTTTACTCAAACAATTGGGGCTGATTTGTACACCATCACTAAGAATGGTACTTTTGTGGGGAAGGGTTATGCTACTGATGGAATGTTTAAATTAAATGTTGAATTTAATAAAGTATCTTCTTCTGCTTACATGCTGTGTGATTTTAATGTTTGGCATTCTAGACTTTGTCATGTTAATAAACGTATCATTAAGAATATGAGTAATATTGGCTTAATCCCGAAAATGTCAGAAAAGGGTTTTGAAAAATGTATCTTTTGTAGTCAAGCAAAAATAACTAAGACACCACATAAATCAGTTACTAAAGAAATTGAACCTTTAGATTTGATACATTCTGATATTTGTGAACTTGATGGAACGCTAACCAGAAATGGTAAACGTTATTTTATTACTTTCATAGATGATTGTTCTGACTTTACTTATGTGTACTTGATGAAAAATAAAAATGATGCACTTGACATGTTCAAATTATTCGTAGCTGAAATTGAGAATCAATTTAATAAGAAAATAAAAATGCTTCGTAGTGATAGAGGAACTGAATATGAATCAAACTCGTTTATTGAATTTTATAATTCACATGGTATGATACACGAAAGGACTGCACCATATTCACCTAAAATGAACGGTAAAACTGAAAGAAAAAAATAGAACATTTACTGAATTAGTTGTGGCTATTTTGTTGAATTCTGGTGCTGCATCTCACTGGTGGGGTGAAATTTTATTAACTGTTTGTTATGTTCTGAATAGAGTTCCTAAAACTAAGAGTAAAATTTCACCTTATGAGATCTTGAAAAATAGGCAACCAAATGTGTCTTATTTTAGAACCTGGGGATGTTTAGCTTATGTTATGATTCCTGATCTTAAGAGAATAAAACTAGCTAGTAGAGCCTATGAATGTGTATTTATTAGATATGCGGTGAATAGCAAAGCATATAGATTCTATGATCTGAATGCACATGTTATAGTGGAATCTAATGATGCTGAATTTTATGAACATAGATTTCCCTTTAAATTAAGAAATAGTGGGGGTACATCTACTAGCAATATTCCTACCATTAGGGATAATGAGCACACTGAGAGTAATGAAATAAAACCTAGAAGAAGCAAGAGAGCTAGAGTAGAAAAAACTTTTGGTTCAGATTTTTGTGCTTACACCTTAGAGGAGGATCCTTCCAACCTCCAAGAAGCTTTGTCTTCCATAGATGCTGACCTGTGGCAAGAAGCCGTTGATGATGAAATGGACTCACTTATTAAGAACAAAACCTGGCATTATACAAACTTACCACCTGGGTGCAAAACTATAGGTTGTAAGTGGATTCTGAAAAAGAAATTGAAACCTGATGGAACTGTTGACAAATACAAAGCTCGCTTAGTAGCAAAGGGTTTTAGACAAAGAGAGAATGTAGATTTCTTTGATACTTTTTCACCTGTCACTAGAATAACATCCATTAGAGTTTTACTTTCTCTGGCTGCTATACACAATTTAGTTGTGCACCAAATGGATGTTAGGACAGCGTTCCTTAATGGTGAATTAGAAGAAGAAATATACATGGATCAACCTGAAGGGTTCGTGATTCCAGGCCAGGAATATAAGGTTTGCAAGTTAGATAAATCTTTGTATGGTCTTAAGCAGGCACCTAAGCAATGGCATGAGAAATTTGACAATTTAGTTATCTCAGATGGCTTCAAAGTGAATGAAAGTGACAAATGTATTATAAATCTGATAATGACATTTGCACTATTATATGCCTATATGTGGATGATTTGCTTATATTTGGTTCTAATATCCATGTTGTTAATGCTGTGAAATCATTATTATGTGCTAACTTTGATATGAAGGACCTCGGAGAAGCTGATGTAATCCTTGGTATTAAGATTACTAGGTCTGAAAAGGGAATTTTTTTGGATCAATCTCATTACATTGAGAAGATTCTTAAGAAATATAATTACTTTGACTGTAAACCTGCTTGCACACCATATGATCCAAGTGTAAAGCTATTCAATAACACTAGTGACGGTGTGAGACAATCTGAATATGCGAGCATCATTGGCAGTCTTCGATATGCCACTGATTTTACGAGACCCGACATTGCCTATGTCGTGTGATTATTATGCAGGTTTACCAGTAGGCCTAGTATAGAGCATTGGCATGCTATTGAGAGGGTAATGAGATACCTTTAGAGAACCATGAACCTTGGATTACACTATCAAAGGTTTCCAGTTGTCCTTGAAGGATACAGTGATGCAGACTGGAACATTTTGTCAGATGACTCCAAAGCTACAAGTGGCTATATTTTTAGCATAGCTGGTGGCGCTGTTTCTTGGAAGTCAAAGAAACAGACAATTTTAGCACAGTCCACCATGGAGTCTGAAATGATAGCACTAGCCTCTGCTAGTGAAGAAGCAGGTTGGCTTAGAAGCCTGCTAGCTGAGATCCCTTTATGGGAAAAACCGATACCAGCTGTGTTGATCCATTGCGATAGTACCGCGGCTATTGCAAAAGTCCAGAACCATTATTATAACGGTAAGAAACGACAAATCCGTCGTAAGCACAACACTATTAGAGAGTTCCTCTCAACATGAGCTGTTAGAGTGGATCATGTACGCAATGATGACAATTTAGCAAATCCTTTGACGAAAGGACTAGCTAGAGAGAAAGTCTATAAAACTTCGAAAGGAATGGGACTATTGCCCTTAGAAAGATGAGTCACTCATAATGGTAACCCAACCTAATGACTGGAGATCCCAAGAATTAGGCTCAACGGGTAATAACAAGTTATGAGGTGATATGTGTTGATCATGATATTGTTATACGAGAAGCATGAAGTCCTGAAGCGATAAGAGGATGAGTTAATAGAAACTCTTAATGAGATCTATACTCTATGTGGAGTGGAGTACCGAGCTACAGGAGTACTCTTGATAGACTCACCTATGTGAATGTGGGAGTGGGGCCGCTTCCTATGGAATTTGGGGCAAAATTTCTAGAGCATTCACTATACTAGGATAGACGTGCATGGCCATTAACGCACGGGCTTATTTGAATACACCCTTGAAAGATTGGTGAGTGGTACGACGTTAGAGATAGAGTTCAAGACTTCGAGTCACTCTAGTAAAATCTAAATCGTATTCACTATGCAAGATTCAAATCGAAAGATATCTTTGCTGAAGCACTGTCTAATAGTTGTTTGATGTTGCTCGAGAAAATATTTTTAAAAAATTTCAAGTGGGGGATTGTTGGAACTTTGTATGAAATTATGTAAAAAATAGAAAAGTGAAGTGTGTGAGTAGGAGTCTCACATGGGATAGAAACACTACATTTGAAGTGTATATCTAGTGCAAGTTTGAGATATGGGTTTGAGCCCCAAGGGGTACCCAGTTTTGCGCGCATGGGTGAGGACTCACACACTGGACCACCACGCGCGCGCGCGCCGCCGCCGTCCGTCCAACCGATCCGAGCCGGGTTGGGTTGGCGGGCGGTTATTTTTTAAAGAAAAATTATTTAATTAAATAAAGATTTATTTTTTATTTATTTATTTATTAATTAATTTTAACACGTGATCAGAAGAGGTAAAACGCGATTAGTTAATGATCCGCCTTTTCTTCCCACGATCCACTCCTCCCACGAACGATAACATTACCGTTTTCTTA
The DNA here is from genome assembly GCF_029168945.1 of Cannabis sativa. NCBI lineage: Eukaryota > Viridiplantae > Streptophyta > Magnoliopsida > Rosales > Cannabaceae > Cannabis > Cannabis sativa. The sequence goes on along the minus strand of NC_083606.1, from coordinate 75,221,476 downwards.
CCGTTTTTTCTTGGATCGACTTCTATATAAGTCGTATCAGAATAACGTAAGAAGATATCTTTTCAACATTAAAAAAAAAAAAATCTTTTCTTTCTTTACGATTTTTCTGAGAGCAAACAGTAGGGTGTTACAGTAGGGTGTTCTAATACAGTTCGGTGCAGAACGTATCGTACTTATACAGAGGCTGTTTTATTCTGGGGACGCCGTGGTTGCTAGACTGCCGTGCACACTTCGGGCAGAGCCGCGAAACGTTTTAAAGAGAGCGACATTGTCCGCGACTCAGCCAGATTATTCTATCGGTAATTCGTTCCAATTTCATTACTTTTAATTTTGGAATAATATAACCAAAGTTAAAGGTTTATAGGTCTGCGAAATTTTTTTCTTTTTCATCTTACATCTACACTTTCTTTTTCTTCTTTGGAGACACTATGTTAGTGATGCTGATACGGTTGGTAATGTGTTTGGGGTGGAAGAACCACATGAATATGGTCAACCATCACATATAAATCTATTATTACTCTCTTATTTCACTATTTAAAATCTCTTAGTGTTATAGGATGTAGCAGATCGATTACAGAGCTTTGCACCCTCCTTTATGTGTTTAGAAACTCTGAGAGTAGAGAGATGTCATAGACTGGGATTGTGATGAAATGATCATATATTTATTCTCTTCCTCAACAGCAATCACTCTGCTTCAACTGAAACAAAATGATGATATGGGATTGTGATGAAATGAAGGATATTATTATTGATCAACAGGTAGTACTACTCATCATCACTCCCCAATTGTTTTCCAAAATGTGAAGGTAATAGCAGGCCCGACCCTGGCTTAAGGCCGTGCCTAGGACCCAAAAACAACACATATATAACTCATATATTTAAAAAAAATTACACAACAAAAAAAAATAATATATATATATATATATATAAAAAACTATTTTTTTAAAATTGTATTAAAGTAGTCTTGGGTCCTTTTTTTTTTTCAGGGTAGATCTTAAGTATTTGCTCATTCATTCATCCATTGGCAATGGTACTTACTACCACTTTATGTGTATGTATATTGATAATAACTTTTACCTCTGATTTGCATTTTTAGGTTGACTTTGTATGAATAATTATATATATAGACAGAGACATAAAAGCTCGTAGGGATAATTATAGCTTGTTTATTTAATATAAATCATATGTATATAATTGGGTGTTCTTTTTCTTTCTTTCTTTTCTTTTCTCTGTTCCTGAGTCTATTTTCTTGGTTTGTACTTTGTTTCTAAATTTACGGGGAAATTGGTGTTGAGTGGTGATAATTATTCTTTGTGAACCATATGTAACTCTTTTCATTTTGGGATATAATTAATTTTAAAGTAATGAAATTTATGTTTGATATATATAATGAATAAGTAAAACAATAACAATAGTTAGAGTTCATGTTTTATGAATTTTGTATGATGATGATGATGATATTAATTCATATGTATCATTGACAAAATTTGTAAGAGATGGACATGTCTCCAATTGAATTCACCATCACCATGCTTTTCAATAGATTTTGAAAATATTTTGAATTTCAGTTATATATTAGGGAGGGACATCAATCATCAATTGATTTTGCTGTTTTTACTTTCGATAATTAGAAAATCTTAGCATTGACTTAGATCTTTATTTATAGGCCAAAGATTATTCACTTCAACTAAATTCTGTTACAGGAAGACAAAAAACAGTAAACAAAATTTAGAAGAAAACTAATATAACTAGCTAACTAACAACAAATTAGTTAACTAATTACATTTGATAATCAAAATCGGACTAATTAGAATATTTATAACTAATTATACATTTTATAAAAACTTACTAATTGTAAAATATTTTAACTTTATATTGTATGGAAAATAAGATTTTTTAAAATCTTATGTATACATTGTTATTATTGATAAATTTAGTCATTTTTTATTTCTGAAAAAAGATTTGGAAGAGTTTGACCCGGAAAAAATCTATAACAATATTTTTTGAAAAGATATTACAATATATTTTTATGAAAACAATGTTAAGTATCTAAATAAAACAAATTTATTTTATTTTTCAAAAAAGAAAACAAACAAATTTATTCCAAACTATTTAACAAACTATAATATTTTGTATTATCTCAAAAAGAATACTATAATATTTAGCATATAAAAATTATTTATATATATAAATTATACCTAAAACTTCTCAACCATCTTTAATTTTCTATACTTTCATATGAAAGAAAATGAAAACCCTTGGCTATGAGTATGAGCGACCTAGGAAATTTCAAATGAATAATGGTGAAAAGCAATGGTTAGAGATAGAAACATTATCAGTGTCAATAATGTCAATTATCTCTGATGAAATATTGTTAGAGATATTATTAAGAGTCTCTGATTTTAGACGTTTGGTGGAATGTGCATCGGTATGCAAGCGTTGGTACTCGATCATTTTCAGTTTTCATGACTATTTCAAGCACCGATTCATTCACTATCATCATCAAAAAAGACTTAATAACTCACCGACATCTCCTTCTCCATCTCGGTCGCTTCCTTTCACTCTACTATTTAGGAATTCTTGTGATGTGGCCGAAGACCTACAAAATGTGTCAAAGGTTTCTTCATTCTCATTCGATTATTTCTCAGAGAGATCAAAGATTTTTCACTATGGAGAGAAATCAGCATTGGAGTGTATGCGTTGGTGTGATATCAAGGGCGGCGATGCGTATGATTATATATGGTCATCGTTCGATGATTTATTGTTGGTTGAACGAAGTTTGAGAAAATTGTATGTATGCAATCCTTTTACAAAACAACATATTGCTATTCCCATTTCTCCTAATGCCACTCATAAACTTTATAGGTATGCCTTAGGAGTATTAAGAGATTTTGATGAGCCTATAATTAAGTATAAGGTTGTCAAAGTTAGCACGAAAGAAAATGATGTCGAATATCTAGAATCGTCGTACCTAATTCATTTAGCTATTTTTTGTTCTGAGACTGGACAATGGAGCCATTCAAGCTTCAAATCTCCTGTGGCTTTGAATAGGTGGCATTTCCAAACAAACGCGGTTGGAAACAATGGAGTTGTTTATTGGCTTTACGGTAGTTGGACAAATGGAGGTATTATTGCGTTGAATCCTTATTTAGAACTTTCTTATTTGATAAAGTTACCTTTGTTATTAGGTTGCAAAGGGTGTCTTTCGGATTGTAATGTAAATTCCAAGGTGCATGTTGGAGTGGTTCGGGGAAAGCTGCGAATAGCGCAATTTAATTGGTGTAAGAGTACACATTTGTATGAATTCATGGCATGGGAATTGGTTGATAAGGATGAAGTGCGTAGTTGGAATTTGGTGCATTATCACGATGAAATAATGATGGGATTTCAATGTGATAGTGTCAACTCACTACCATTTACTATGATTGCTTTCCATTCGGATGATGGAAATGTGTTCTTCTTTCAACGCTTCAACGATAATTTAACATCAAACAATATTGAGATTTTTCAATGTCGAATACTTGGCAAGAATCGAATTCACATCGAATTTCTTTGTCATCTTCCGCCTACATCACCGATGAATACGCGTGTTGTTTCTCTTATACATCCCGCGTGGCCTACTCAAATTCCTTACCTTCGTCCCCATCATCGGCCATCTAATAATATGAAGTAAGTGGCATATTTCTCCCACTTCAACATGTGTCTCCTCCTCTTCTATCTATTTATTATAATTGTTATTAAGCTATTTTAGAACACAATACAAATAAATGAGAAATGATCATCATGATCATGCTCTTAATTTTTTCAGATTGCATTGTGAGATCGTTTCTATGTAGTTTTTTTTTTAATTAATTAGCTATAGAGACCATCAAGATATGATTCTTTTATCACTCTATTTATTTTCTAGGATTTTATTTATTCATTTATTTTCATTTTTTAGTTACTTACACAACCTTGTTAACAACTCTTATGCATTCTTTATTTCTCCAAATTGAATTGTATATACAATTTTGACTTAGAAGGAAAATTATAATTTGATAACCTTTTATAAAAATGGTGCAAATATGAATAACATAAAAACTAATTAATAATATTGTAAAGTAGTTTCTAATATATGATATATAATTAATAAGTTGTAGAATTAATAACAAATAATAAATAGTGATATGAATAATCACACAAAAACTCATCATCATCATCAAATCATATGATCAAATTTTAGTAGAGGCTCTCTAATTGTTGTTGTTGTTGTTGTATGAGTAGGACAAAGACGATGACGAATACTATTCAGTTGCTCAAACATTTCTTCAAACTTATCATTTATGTAATCATTCGCTTCTGTCATCGTCATCTTCAAATACACACCCACCTTCCAAGGTATACTGCACGTAATAATTAAAGAATTAAATTTAGTACAATGCTAAAAAAATATACTCAAAACAATACAAATTAACACTATGCTTACCGCATTCTATCAAAAGTTGCTCCATCAACTAGATCACGAAGAATCAACTTATCGCGTTGATAATATCTAATATAATTAATTCCCTTAAATGATTCGTGAGGAAATGGCTCGTACACCTCTCCATTTCTCTTGAAAAACATAACACTTACAGTAACTTTATGTTCACAAACATCGTCGTACAACAAATCTCCGAACTCACAAGGTTCAATTTCGACTATCTTAGAAGTTTGGTGAGATTTTGATCTTATTTTCACTTGAAGAATATAATCGGAACAATCATTGTACAACCTTACAGTTTGTTGAAACATATTAATCTTCTTTGCCATTTTTAATTAATAGAAATAGAAAATATAATTAATTAGACTTATTATAATTTTGTGAGAGAAAGAGAGAGTAGTCGATGTGAAGAAATATTGAGCTGTTTTGCTGTATATATACCCATCAATATTATATATCCTTATCCTAATTGGAAACTTTAATATTTTGTTTAAATTTAAAAAAGGTAATTACTCTTTTTTTAATTATCTTTTAAATAGTGTATGTATAAATTTAATAAATAATAAGATAATTTGATATTTTTGAATCACACTCATTAATCTTCTTTAAAGATAAAATTAATTAAAAAAATAATAATAAAGTGATTTTAATTTGAATAGTCTCATATCACTACTCTAGCTTCTTTCCATTCACACGTGTGAGGCTAAATAGATAAAGACACGTGTGCCATACAATGAATTTTGAGTCATATCTTCTAGATTTTTTCCTAACAAAATAAATATCAAATATTCCCCTTCAATCTTTTTTATCGGCTTTTGTTTGTCACTCATTAAAATTAACATATATTTTTTGATTTTATTATAAAAATTGAAGCTTTAGTATTTAGCCAAACATAAATCATAAAATTATTCACATAGCACAAAACTATCTTCAAAAATTCCATTAATTAATCTTTTTTGAAAATAAAAGAAAATAACTAATAAAGTGATTTTAATTTGAATAATCTTTTTTAATTTGCTATAAATAAGAATAGTATTTTTTCGATTAAACTCTTTCAATTATCATTCACTTATATTTTATATTCTTTAAGCTTAAATTTAAAGTGTCATCTATTTTTATAGTGAAATGCTAATAATAACTGCTTAAATGCTAATATAAACGTCAAAAATTTATTAACAATTCTAAATGACACCTTAAATTTATTAGCAATTTAATAATTTATCATTAAAATTTAAACTTTTTTTTAAGTAAAATTAAAATAATAATTTAAAAGATTTCACCGTGCAAAATTCGTGAAAATAATATAGGAAAATTCTACAATACATCCCTTAAAATGGATACATTGATGCACTCTTATCTATTTTAGCATCAGAAATAATTTTTTAGTCAAATTTTTCTCATGGTCAGACACGTTATAGTTATTTAAGACATTCGGACCCCATCGGACCCCATGGTCCGACCATCGGACCTGGGGCTTTTTTTCCTTTTTTTTTTTTTTTTTTTGCTTTCGATGACTGGCGGTGAAGAGGGGGCCTGGGATTCGTGGGCTTCGACCGCCGGTGATGGGGGGCCTGGGATTCGTGGTCGACGACTGTGGGTGAGGGTGGTTCGGGTTGGGGTTGATCGTGGGTGAGGGTGGTTCGGGTGAAGGTGGGCGGTTGGGGTGAGATAGAGGGAGAGAGAGATGATGCAGAGAGAGAATATTGTGAGGGGGTATTTTTGGGGTTTTGAAAAAAAAAGTATAGTTTTTTTAAGTTTTAAATTTTTGGTTTAGGGAAAAAATTTTAAGATTTTCTAAGTATAGAAAATCAAATTTCCCTTATAGAATCACCCAATAATATATACCACACCTAGTTTATTTCCATTCACATGTGTGAGGCCTATAGATATAAACACGTGTGGTGAAATCGAGTCTTGTGTTCTAGATTCTTCCAAACAAAATAAATAACAAATATTCCCATTCAGTCATTCTCGTTCATCTCTTCTTTCTTCCATCGTCAAACCCTAAGGTACTTTTTCTTTTTCTTCTTCTTTTGGGTATAGCTATTCGATTAATCACTGTTCGTTTTTGATTTCTAATTGAACTAAAACCCCCATCTTTCGTTATTTGATTTCATATTTTACGCTACTAATTTTCTTTCTGTTTGTAGAAATGCCTCAATCACTTTTTATGTAGAAATTTCCAACTTTTTCTTTCTTTTCTATGTTGGATCTGGGTTTGTTTTTGTTGTTGTTTATGATTAATTATTGTGATTCACATCTGATTCTTGTCGGTGAAATGAAAAGCCCCTTGCTTAAGGTATGAAAATGAATCATTTTATCATTTGTTAAGTGGGGTTTTTTCTAATTAATCAGCTTGAGTAATTTATTTTAGAAATCTTAGTGTACTCTGCCCAGATATGGAATTAAGATTGAGCTAGATTGATGATGACTGATTAGGATTCCAAGTGAAATAAATGTTTGATTGCTTATATGATGATGGTGTTCGTCATAGTACCAAAAAATGACCCAATAGGAATAGTTCAAATCGTTGTTGGAGTCCCTCCTGGGTACTTACATAGAAATTGTTATAGTTTTTTGGTCCCCAACTATTATAGGCTTAGGTGAAGATCTTGCCCCATGGTGCCTAATATCACTATTGGGTCTTACTTAATTTACTTTAATAAAGGTCATAGAAAACTGCTAACCTATCTATAGGGCGCTACCTCATAGTGGTAGCAATGCTCAATGATTTTAGAGGTTGACCAAAAGAAGGTTTAATGTAGATTTGAAAAGATTAAGAAAAAGAAACATTGTTGGCAAGTTATCATAAGTACAAAGAGAAAGTCTTGAATATCCAACCATTGCATTAATGAATAGAGGTAGACCAACATGCTTGTACTCTCACTTGACCATGCTTTTCATGTTAAATTTTGTCCCACTGTGTTTCTTTTTTCTTTCTATGGATGTATTTGATTTGTGGTTGGTTGATCCTAAATTTAAGCTTTTGCTATGGTGGGAATGTTTGTTCTTTATTAAAAGCTTTTGCTATGGTGGTCGTTTTGTATGGGGTAGCTTAAATGGTCAGGCATGTGGTTTGAGGTTTGAGTCCTTACTCGGTACCTACATAACAATTGCTGTAGTTTCCTGCTCTTGAAATACTGTAGGGTTAAATAGATTAAATTGGTTTTAGAGGTTGGCCAAAGGAAGAAATTAAACAGATTTGAAAGCTTTAAGAAAAATAACTAGATGTGAGAAACAATGTTGGCAAGTTATCATAAATTGAAAGAAAGTCTTGAATATCCAACCATTGCATTAATGTATAGAGATAGACCAACATGCTGATACTCCCCTTGACCATGCTTTGGGTGAATTTGTTTTGTGGTTGGTTGATCCTAACTTTAAGCTTTTGCTATGGTGGGAATGTTTGTTTTGTGTATGTTTGATGTTATTCACACTTTGAATCACAATATGTGTAATTCAGTTCTGTTTTGATTCTAAGAAAACATGTATCACAAAGTCTAATGGATATTCTGTATGTTTGATCTTTAACTCGCTCTTTGGAATCCGTAAGTATGCATTCTGTTTTGTTTTGGTGATAACAAAACATGTGATGTTGTGAACTCAGATTTGTTTTTTTTTTTTATTTGAAGAAACCTAAAGCTATGGCAGAGGAGAATCAACTTATCGGTTGCCACAACAAAAACGAGTGGAAGGATCATTTCGAGAAGGGAAAGGAGTCGAAGAAACTTGTAGTGGTTGATTTCACAGCAACATGGTGCGGACCCTGCCGTGTTATCGGCCCAATCCTGGCCGACCTGGCTAAGAAGACACCGAACGTGGTATTCCTGAAAGTTGATGTCGATGAGTTGCAGGATGTTGCTACCGAGTGGGAAATCGAGGCCATGCCAACCATTTTGTTCCTGAAAGAAGGGAAAATTGTCGACAAGATTGTGGGAGCTAAGAAAGATGAGCTTGTTGAGAAAGTTGCAAGGTATTCGGCTGTGGCTGCTGCTTGAATTCGAATTTGGAGTTTGAGACACTAAATAAAAGAAAAAGATTACTAGTATTTACTATTTAATTTACTGGTTATCTTATAATATGATGTTTCTTATAGACATTATATTTCCCTGTTTGTTTGGTTATGTATCTGTTTATACTATTACTATGGTCACTTTGCTATACATATAAAAGCTTAATTAAGTTACTTTATTTATTTATTTATTTATTTATTTGGTTGCTTTGGGCCTTAAAATTTTATAACAAGCTTGCAAATGTTATTTAGAGAAGGAATGATTTATCAATGAATTAGATAAATTGTAATTGAATAAAACAAAGGAATTTTATTACACTTCCAAGAGTTATAGAGATATTTTGGAGATGTGTGAAATAGTTATGTGAGTGGTATTTGAACTTTAATTTTAATTTTAGCACTGTAATTCTTTAAAAATTTAAAGAATGCTATTAGATCATTTTTTTTAAGAGTTTATTGCAGAAATTTCTTAAAATTTATGTATTTATTTTTAAATAAATATATAAATATTTATTTAATTAATTAAATATAATAATATTGAGAAATTGTAGTGTTACCTTCAAAAACAAAGTAATGGTATGTAGACAGAAAAACAAGAAGAAATAAATACAATCAAAATATCACTACATATAAAGACCAAACAATCGTTTATTTAGTAGTTGATTTTTTAATATGACAATTTTTGTCTTATTATTCACATATACATAATATAAATAAATATAAAACAAATATAGAGTAGTTGATCACTGTCCATCCATATTTCCAAGTCAAAACAAATATATATAATATATAAAAAAGGACCAACCAGTCAAAAAATAAATAAATAAATCAATTTTATCCAAAAACAATAATAAATTTCTTCAATAAAAGATCCATAAATTTGGTGATGGGTTTGTGATAGACTGCTAGTTATGGTTATGGAGTTATATAATAATAATAATAATGAAAAATTTTACAATACTATATCAATATCTATTTTTAGAAGAATATTTTAGTCTATTTTTTTTTTTTTATAATTGTGTATATTGTAATTATTTAAAATATTTTTTAAAATTTTGATTGCACCAATAATTTTTTTTATTTTATATGCATGTAAAATAAATTGTTTAAAAACTATTTTTTTTTATATTGTGACTTATTATAAATCTTTCAAAATTTTAATGTCTTAAATAACTATAATATACATAATTATATGTTTAAAAAAAAAATTGGATTAAAGTTTTTCCTAAATAACGAAACAGATAAAAAGTGTATCAGTAGATCATTTTTAGAAGATGTATTAAATAATAGAGAATTGTTAAAAAGTATTATTGATGTCTAGTACTCTTGTCGGTATTATATCGCTGGTGTAATTAAGTATTGGTCCTAAAAATAATTTTTAGAAAATATTACTAACTAATAACTAATACGTCGTCTATAGAAATTACTACACACTAGTATCCAATAACAATACTTAAAAGATACTAATGAATTTCATATAATTTAATTTAATAATTTTAAAAAAATATGGTTCCTAAAATGACACTCATATAAATAATAATTATAAATAATAATGTAAAAGCTCTACTAGTAATAACAACAATATTCGAAAATTATATATATAAATGGTATTTAGTTTGTAAATTAAATTTGAAAGACAAAACAAAAAAGAAAGAAACAGATGAGAGATTAGACAATGCTTTGTCATTCTCTCACTGATCGATTACAGCCATGGCTTCGTGATTACGACCGCCTTCAATCCTCCGCTCTTATCCTCATCTACATTCAGGTATCAATCTACATCTCTATATCTGTACAATTAGGGTTCATATCATATCATATAATCATTTCAATTCAATTCCTCACTCTAAATCAATTATTGTGTTTTTCTTTTTTTAGATTGGTTGTTCCTTGATTGGTTCTCTCGGAGCATTATACACCGGAGTTCTCCTCATCAACCTCGCCATTTCTCTCTTCGCTCTCGTCGCCATTGAAAGCAGCAGTCAGTCTCTTGGTCGTACCTACGCTGTACTTCTCCTATCGTCTCTTCTTCTCGATATCTCCTGGTTCTTTCTCTTCTCCCACGATATCTGGTTAGTAAACTCTTACTACTTCAGTAGAACCTTTAGATTCTATCTAAAAATACACTTGAGACCGAAAAAGAAATAATAACACAGAAAAGTATCAAATGTAACAACAATAACAATAAACAATTCTTACTACTATATCGTAATAAAATTATTATAATATAATACATTAAAAAATATATAATTAATTACAATTTATAATTGAACCAAATTGAAACTTAATTTTGTTATAATAAACTAGAAGTTATTGTTGAATAGAGTATTGCTGTGTTATTATTGTTGTTGTTGTTGTGCTTGTTCTGTAAGAGAAGAAAATGTATGATTTTGGATGTGATTTCACTAGGTTTAGGTTTTAAGAAATGGGGGCTAGTAAAATCAGGAGCTTTTCTGTCGTTGATCGTGATGCTTTATCCCATTTCATTGGGAATTTACGAATTGGATGTAATAAACCTAATCACCTCGCGCTTGCTGCTGTTCTTAAATCGTGTACTGCTCTTTTTGCTGTCGGATTTGGGGAGGCTCTTCATGGTTATGTTGTCAAGCAGGGGTATGTATCTTGCCAGTTTGTGTTTAAAGGACTGCTTAATATGTATGCTAAGTGTGGCAAGCTTGATGATTGCAAGAGGCTATTCGGTTTGATGACTTACCGTGATCCTGTTGTTTGGAATATTGTCATTTCTGGATTCTCAGGGTCTCAAAGGCATAGCAATGAGGTTATGAAGTTATTCTGTGCATTCACTCGTTTAGGTGGTGAGGATAAGCCTAATCCCATTACAATTGCTACTGTTTTACCGGTATGTGCTCGCTTAGGAGATGTGGTGGCTGGAAAGAGTTTGCATTGTTATGTGATCAAATCGGGATTTGAATCGAATAACCTTGTAGGAAATGTTCTTGTATCTATGTACTCGAAATGTGGACTAGTTTGTTATGATGCCTATGCTGCATTTAAAAGTATTAGTCAAAAAGATGTTATTTCTTGGAATGCCATGATAGCAGGGTTTTCTGACAATGGATTTATGCATGATTCCGTCAAATTGTTTAGTTGGATGCTCAAAGGACCAACCGAACCAAATTATGTAACGATCGCTACTATCTTGCCTGCATTTGCTTTTTTAGATAAAAGGGTTGCTTCTCTTTTAGGGAGAGAAATCCATTGTTATGTGCTGCAGCGAACTGAATTAGTAGGAGATGTTTTCGTTTGCAATTCCTTGGTAAGCTTTTATTTAAGACTTGGAAAGATGAAAGAAGCTGAGTATTTGTTCCAACAGATGAAATCAAGAGATTTGGTTTCATGGAATTCAATTATCGCAGGCTATACTTCAAATGGTGAGTGGTTGAAAGCACTGGATTCGTTTCGTAGGTTACTAAATTCGGATTTAATCAAGCCAGATTCAGTAACTATTGTCAGCATTATTCCTGCATGCGCACACTTCCGAAACACACAGATTACGAAAGCAATCCATGGATATATTTTTCGACATTTAATCATACCTGACGAGGACATATCAGTGGAAAATGCCATGATAAACTTATATGCAAAATGCAATGAAGTAGTTGTGGCATCACAAATATTTTCGTTGATGTCAAGGAGAGATTTGATATCGTGGAATACCATGCTTGACGCTTATGCTGAGAATAAATGTTGTGATGAGTTTCTTAAACTATTAGCAAAGATGTTTTCAGAAGGAATGAGGCCAGACTCCATTACCATTTTGACTGTTATTCGTTACAGCATTAATGTTTCGAAAATAGAAAATATTAAAGAATCTCATGGATATTCAATTAGGGCTGGTTATTTTCTAGATAATATTCAGCCTACTGTAGGAAATGCTATACTTGATGCATATGCTAAATGTGGTAATGTAGAGTATGCTTCTAAGGTTTTCAAGAGTTTATCAGACAAAACGAATTTGGTATCATACAATTCAATGATATCAAGTTATGTAAACTGTGGATCACATGACGACGCGTATATGATATTTAAAAAGATGTCTGAAACAGATCTCACAACTTGGAATCTGATGGTTCGAGTTTATGCTGAAAATGATTGTCCTGATCAAGCTCTTTATTTGTTCTCCGAGTTGCAAGCTCAAGGAATGAGACCTGATGCCATATCTATCATGAGCCTTATTCCGGTATGTGCTCAGATGGCCTCAGTTCACTTTGTGAGGCAGTGTCATGGATATATTGTGAGATGTTGTTTCGATGATTTGCACTTAACGGGAGCTCTGCTAGATGTGTATGCAAAATGTGGCGGGATAGACTCTGCTTATACGATTTATCAGTCGAACCCCAAGAAAGATTTGGTCATGTTTACAGCTATGATTGGTGGGTTTGCAATGCATGGTATGGGAAAGGAGGCACTCAGTATCTTCTCCGATATGTTAGATATAGGCGCGAAACCAGATCATGTTATCATTACTACTGTTTTGTCCGCGTGCAGTCATGCAGGACTGATGAGTGAAGGATTAGAGATATTTTATTCTATCGAGGATGTTCATGGGATGAAACCAACAATGGAACAATATGCTTGTGTGATCGACCTACTTGCTCGAGGTGGCCGAGTTGATGAGGCCTTCTCTTTTGTGAACAGCATGCCTTTTGATGCTAATGCAAAACTATGGGGAACACTGCTTGGGGCCTGCAAGACCCATCAGAAGGTAGTATTAGGACGCATTGCGGCGGATCGTTTGTTTGAACTTGAAGCTGATAATATAGGGAACTATGTTGTGATGTCAAACTTATATGCAGCAGAGGCTAGATGGGATAAGGTGATGGAGGTAAGAAGACTGATGAGGACCAGAGATGTTAAAAAACCGGCTGGATGCAGTTGGATTGAAATTGAGGGGACTAGGAATGCTTTCATAGCTGGAGATTCTTCGCACCCTGAGAGAAGCTTTATTTATAGTATACTTGGCACATTGGATCAACAATTAAAGAACCAGTTTAGTTATGACTTGGCAAATGCGTAGTCATGGTTTTTGGACATGGATGTATAAGCATTTACTTGGTAACTGATTTTCAACATAACTTTTTATCTGGCTGCTTGGGCATATAGGATTTGTCTGAGCATCCGAGGTAATCACATCACAATATAGATAAGACACAACAGTTTTAAACTGTTCTTTATTTTTTATAACTTGTTATGTCCTATTCTCCTCAGAATGGCAAGCAGTACCTTCCAGCTGTCACTGTTGTTGTAAATTCCTTTCCTTTCCTAGTTTTCTTTGGGGGTTTGAACAATTTCTATTGAAGTCCATTTTTTAGCAGAATAGAAGGTCAATCTTAGATTCCGAGTCTTTTTACCTTTTGATGATCAAATTTTCTTGTTTTGCTGTTTAATCAAAATCTACCAAAGGATTTATGTCCAGTAGCCAGATAGAGATATCTTGATTTTGTTTTTGAAGCCTTTTATAATTGTCTATTAAATGCACATTCAGAGACGCCTGGGAGATACGTTCTTTTTTGTTGTCCTTTAATACTATTGGTAAGTCAAAGCAGTTACAATCTAGGTTCAATTTTACTTTTCCTTATATAGCATTCTACAATTTATTCATATTTTCTTCTGGTTTTATCTGCTGTCACTGCAAAGATGAATGTGACTGGTCTATAATTTTAGCCTAGTATATATCTTGGTAAAACTGTATTTTGAAACCCTTTTTTTTTCGAATTCTGTCCCCCCCTCCCCCCTAAAGGATATTCAGGAACTTTCATATTCTTACTGAAAGTTATTGTCTTTCAGAATGTTTTAGTGCTCATTAATTTTATCTGCATATTTATAAATTATCAAGTATTTTTTATATTTTCTGATGTATATTGTAAAGGATGGTTCAGTGACTAATTTGTCAGAAATGTTTGGAAATTTTGTTTGTGATTTATCTACTGAACCAATATCGATAATAAGTATTATTATGCATTTGACAAACATGTGTAGAAACATATCTGAACTAGACACATATACATCTTTTCTACCAAACCTTTTCATTTATGCTGTATTCTTGCTTTTAACTGTAATCTGCAATATTTACATGGGAAAACATTGTTTGCATATGCAGGAACATTTCATCTGATAAATATGGAACATTTTTTATCTTCTCAGTTAAACTCACTCTGTCAATGCAAATCATTGGCTTTTCCGTGAGATTATCGTCATCACTATTATGGATTCAGATCTACAGGTTGGGGGTCTCACATCTAGATACTACGATTCCGAGAGAAGCTGACTATGATGTACGAACTAGTTTTTTGAGTCCAGTCACTCCTGCTGCAGCTAGGCAATCTTCAGGTTCTGATGAGGTTTTAGGAGGCTCGATTTATGATCCAGCTTATTACTCATCTCTTTTCGAAGATGGTGAAGAGAATAGAGTTTCAGTTATGGTAATTCATCTTTAACTCGTCTTTTATTTCTTTTTTAAAAGAATATTCTTTAATGCTATTAAATATGTTTTTTTTGACTTACTTAGGCTATGTTTTTTTTATATATAAAATCACACTAAACATAGCATTTATCCAACATAAGTAATGTGGGACAAACACACATGCACACAAATATTTGGTATGATATATAGGCTATGTTTGGAAGATGGATTTTGGTGAGCAAAGAAAGAAGTAGAGAAAATGTAGAAAAATAATATAAAAAATAATAAATTCTTATATTTGGTATGGAAGAAAAATTATAATAGAAAACACTCAATTCAACCAAAATTTCCATATCAAACTTGAAAAATTGATTTATTTTTTTGTTCTTCGCACTTTTTTTCTTACCTTTTTCTTTCTTCACCAAAATTCAGCTTCCTAACATAGCCTTTTGAATCCCATGCCTGAATTTGTTCAGATGAATATCTTCAAATTCAATTGGTCCCCCATGATAAAAGTTTATGCATTTTTATTCATTTACTTTTTTTGTTGTTTAAAGGATTTAAGAAAGAAAAATTAACCCTTTAAGAATCAAGGTAAACTATTTACCAGTTTATACCATATTGCTTCAAGCAACAATATGGAGTTGTTTTTTCCATGCATTGTGATAAAATGAATTTCATTATTAGACTTGTATTATTGAACATATTTTAGATCAACTAGCTCACTCTTACTTTCTCATGATTTGGTCTGTACAGTAGTTGTTAGAGTTTTCTGCTGTATGCAGTTTTGGTTAACTTACAGTAATCATGCAATTATGTTTTATAGCAATCGCGTGTTACTGATGAGAACCGAGTAATCCATGCTCAAGAAAACAATAAAACAGTAGCCAAAAACAGTAGAAAATGTAAATGATTGATATTAAATTTTTCGAGAAAAGGCAATTACAAGCTATAGGAGCCCTTAGGCGTCTATTCTCTTACTCACCTATATATCTACCCTCCCAACAACGACTTTTTATTTACTATATTCTAGCACACCATATTTATCCTAGGGCCTGACAGTACTCGTGTAGGTTCAGAACCATCCCATTGGTGGCAATGGATCAACTTCTATTTCTGATGTTTCTCCATTGAAGCTATCGATGGACAGGTCTTTTCATTCTGTCGATGTAAGTTTTCTTGGTGATTGTTTCTTTGTTTATTTAAACGTATTTAAGCTACCAAATCAATATATATGATTGCATTTGCATCTGCTGTTGTTACTTTTGTAGGGTCAGAATCATTCCATTTGTGGCAGTTTATCTACTTCTGCTGATGCTTCTCCGCTGAAGCTATCCTTAGGCAGGTCTATTGATGTAAGTTTCTCGCCATATCTCGACGTTATTATTTACTCGGGGCAACTTAATTTAATTTCAATACTGTACCGAATGTGTTGATTTGGTTTCCATTGTTAGCTGTAAAATTGCTCTTTTTGCTGTTAGGCTCTTTTAGTTCATGACTGGATTTTAGTCATTGCAGGAGGACAATACAAGCAGCCAGCTTCTGCCATTTCGAGTATGAACATGACAATAAGATTCTTTGGTTTGTTTCTTTTTTGCTCCTCCGGAGTATACAGCACCGCATACTCAAGACTACGGGGGAGCAGGCTATGTACAGAGCAGTTACAGTAATTACGCGTATTTTTTTTGTGCGGAAATAGAAAGCTACCGATCATGGTAAGCTAGAAGGAGAAGAAACCACATTGATTGATTTTGTAGTGTTATTACAATTCTATAAAAAGTAGACACAATTTAGTTTTACCACTAGAGAAAAGTGATCATGAAGCCATTGTCATTCTCAATTTCTTACTAAATCTTTTGCATTGATTGATATGAGTGCAAGTAACTTCATTTCATGCATTGAAATTCGTAAAGAAATTTCGACAAAGATGTTTACTTTTTGCTTCGGTTTTTAGTTAGCGAAAATTGAGAAGAAAAAGAACGAATACTCGAAAAATCGATCATTGATCATCCTTAGATGGATAATTGTCTGTAAAATTGGTGTTTGATATCATCTTAACCTCTATTATTAGATTTTACTATTTAGGGACATTTGTGACACTAAATCAATGCAATTCTAACTAAGCTTTCAAAATGGAGCTATTTTCTTCCATCTATTTGACCGTGCTTGATAAGTTTTCACCAAAATAGATACAACAACCGAAAAGAACAACCATTAAGAATCTGAGTAAATGCCATGTAATAATAGGAAAAGAAAATGCTGTCCAATACTTCGTAGAAAGACACTTCTACTTAACACATTCACCACAATATATATAAATAAATGTAAACATTAAAGAGAGAAGCATTAGATTCTGTGTAAGTCATTTTCATGTTTGTGTACTCCATACATACTTACCTTCATGACAAGCATCTCAGGTCTTTTTACTAAAGATAAGATATTCTCAACTATGTGCTCTTGACATTATATTAAAAATGATATAAATATTATTTTGGATTGTGTTTTTTTAAATGAATTACTCAGTAATTTTTTTTAAAAAAAGAGATAGAAGATAATTTTCTAAGTTTAATTTTTATTAAAATAAAACTTAATAATAACATGGTTTAGAGGTGTTATGATCAGGGTGATTATATTTTTTGCATCTGTTCATTTTGTACGAGAACTTAGCTTGAGGTTTGCTATTTTAAAAATAAAATTTATGAAAATAGAATTAAGTATTATTTAATGTTATTTTATTATTTTACAAAATAAAAAATTTAATCAATAAATTTTATAAAACATTGAGTTCAAAATAATTATACGAAAACAAGTCACGTGGTAATAGCATGAAATTACTCAAATGACTATATAACTTTTGACTAAAGCTATACTACCACCTTACTCAGGATATGTCCAATGTATAACATCGCTCTAAGAAAAACTTACTATTCCATAATGGATTTGATCTCAAACAACATATAAGTTATTTTCACTAGAAGAATAGAAAAATGTAACTTATGGTGATAATGTGCAAATTTTTAAATGGGTTGGTCAAAAATGTCTTTGTTAGTGTTAGAAAAGCATCGACAATTGTGGATTATGATGATAATGGTGGTGGTGGTGATGAGTGTGTTTTGTAAAAGACTAGGTAGCAAGTACCAACACATGTTATTATAGCAAATGAGATTAATAAGTTGTAGGTGAGGTTGATTTTATGTTAGTAATTAAAAGCTTCAAGCATTGTAGGTCTCTATCACCTTTTTCAGTATTACATATAATTAAGTATTGAATCTTATATAACTTAAGAAAATATTTTTTAAGAAATATTACTAACTAATCGTAAAACGCCACTTATAGAAAGTACTGAACACTACTAATACATGTTAATAATACTCATTTTTAAGTGGCTATAAGCGTGTTGGGATGAGTTGGGAATGGACCATAGTTAGAAAAGACACATTTGATTCCATTTTCTATGTCCTCACTCCTCAACAAAATTTAATCTCTTTATTAATTATTATTATTATTATTATTATCATTATTTCTATGCCACGTCACCCTTGCATGATTATTATTATTATCATCATCATCTCTTTCTCTCATGAATGAAAGGTCAATTCATTACACTATTATTTTTAATGATTAAAATTTAAAATTATTCATCAAAGGCTTGGTCATGCATGCATTATATAATTCAATATCATTCACATTTAGTAGGTGTGTATGTGACATGAGGAATGGAATTAGATAGTGTGAGTGATATTTTGGACAAAATAATAATAATATTATAAATAAGATAAAAGAGAAAAAAGAAATTACATGTGGAAATTAAATAAAAAAGTATATTTATTTGTTGGGGACATAATAGTAAAAATTTGTTAAAAAAAGGAGTAAAGTGTAAAGAAGAACATATAATTAAAAAAGAAGTTAGTGGTGGGACCTATGCTCATTAGTCTAATCCTCTTAAATTTATAATGAAAATTAATTAAAGAAATACTATATTATAGTAGTGATTTTTTTTAATTAATATTACTACTAAATATAAAAGTTAATTTGACTTTTTGTTTTAAATTTTTTTTCTTTCTATAACATCTAACATTTAGTTCATCCAAGAAACTTATAATACATCAAAATAATCAATATTGAACCAATTTTCTCTCTAAAAATAAAAAATGAAATAATAAAAATTGCAAGTTGTGGGTTTAATTAAACCATACTTGGTGGATTTGTTGTTAAAGGGTCCAATGATATTGACATAAAACATTTATTGGTATTCAATAATGAAATTGATATAAATGTATCAATGTATATGGTTAAAACCAAGAATCATTTTTGAACTTTTCCTTACTTTGCTTTCTTAAAAGAGCCAAATGACCTTTTAGTCTTTTCATATGAAGCATAATATATTTATGTATACAAACAAATAATAGGCTCTATTTATATTATGTGACTACACAAACTCTATGTAACAAAAAATATTGATTAATTGGAACATTTTTGTTTGATTGTCATTGATAGGTTTCATCTATCATAAATTCATTCGGATTTGAAATAATCTAAGCAATTTTTACATCTTTGATTAATTGTCATTGACAAATTTAATTTGTTAGAAATTTATTGGATAGAAAATCTAGTACTTTTCACATTCTTTTAATATTTCACCACTAGTATAGTTAATCCTTCAATTGAAAGTAATATTAAGGTTTGCTTTCTTTTATTTTTGTTGATTCTTCTCAATGAGTGATATCTTCTTATATGGATTATATTTAATTTATCTATTAATAAAAAATTTCATTTACTTTTAAAAAAGAATATTAAATAAAAAAATTTAACTAAGTAATCTATACAAAAATTGTTTGTAAGCTAGCTAAGCTAATGCTTGATTTGAGCTAAATCACAATTAAGAGTGGAATATGGACAAGAATCTAGTATTAGTATACTACAAAAATAGCAACTTTTATTTTTAGGAAAAGAAAATATATAAAAATAAAAATACAATATTTATAGTTTGTGACAAATTTAAGTAAAGGATCACATCACATGGGTTTGATAATATTATAAGTTACATTAATATATATAACATTGTAAGTTCTTCGAACTTCACATATAATAAAAATTGTTTATTTATAAATACTAAGCAATTATTGAAACAAAGGAAAATTGAATTGATTTTATTCGAGATTAATTATTTTTGAAATATTATTATTGGACATTAGTGGTATTTAACATTTTTTTATAAGTGGGTCTTACGATTAGTTAATAATATTCTTTAAAACTATTTTTTTAAGTTATAAAAGACTCAATACTTAATTACAACAATAACAGTGAAGAATAATATTTTTTTAGCAATTTTATACAACTAAATTTTTAAAATGATTAGATTATCAATTATGGGAAGAAAACAAAGCAAATTATACATTTGATTCTATTGACAAGCACAAACGCGTTTTGATGAATTAAACCAAAGACATTAAAAAAAAACATTTATTTTTTACATTATTTTATATGTTATGTAATTTAAAAATATTTTTGTCTTTACAAATAAATCCCAAACTTCTCCACTCTTCCTATAAAACAGAAGAAATAATAGTGTGTCACTTTACATTTCAATATGTGAAAAAATTGTAACTTAATTTTAGTATCGTACTTGTCGGTGAAAAAAATTATAATATCATAAGATAAAATTTAAAATAATTAATCAAATGCATATAAAAAATATTTAAATTATATTTTTAGTATTATAAATTATTTTATTTTTTAAAATAAATCATTTAAATTAATATTATAAATAATTATACATATATAAATTTATTATAATTTTACTAAAAATAAAGATATTCGTTAATAAAAATAAATAAATAAATAATTACATTCAATGTGATTAATATTATTTTAGATTTTATATTTATAAAATTGAATATTAAATTATTTATTTTGTTAATAATAAATTATATTATGTATTTTTTAAATAGTACGAAATAATATTATGAGCTTAATTTTTAACTATTTATATATAACCAACTTGAAATAGTTTTTAGTGCTAATAAATAAAAAAAAATATAATTAATTTTATTTTAACACTTTTAGAATTAAATTTTATTTTCACACAAAATAAACTCAAATATTATTTTAAAAAATATAAAATCTTATTTATTCTTTTAACTTATATTTTATAAAATAGATCACCCCATTAATAATTTTTACAAATATATATTATTAATTTATTAATTAAATATGATATTGCGTGTCAAATATGTTCATCTTCTTCTCCATATTTCATATTGATCTTCATCTTCATTATCCTTATAGTAAATTTCAAATGTTATTATATTCTCTCATAAAATTAATGCCTTTCATTCTAATTTATTAGCCACTCTCTTCATGCCATTACATATACATAAATAAATAAATAAAATTATTTTTATTTATTTATTTTCTCAAGAATCTAGATTCTTCTTTTCAAAAACCACATATATATTCAAAAAAAAGATAAATCATTTCTCTTTCTTAATTTTTCCTCCACTTGTAAAAATTACAAAAACCTTTCTACCTCTTTCTTCTGCATTTTGGTAAGAATCTTCTCCATCATCATCTTCTTCATTTTTTTTTTATATATATAAATATTTTTATAATTACATAAATTATATTATATGTGGTTTTAGAAATAAAAAAAAAAATCAGTTTGATTTTGTTCTTGTAAGCTTTTTTCCATGAATTTTCAAAGCTTTTTTCTGACAAAGATTCTCACTTTCTAACACAAAACCCTCAAATCCGAACTGGGTTTCCTTCCATGGCGATCCACAATCACTCCTAGGATTTCTTTTCTCTAATTCAAAATTCCCCTTTTTTCGTTTGTTACAGACAAAAATGGATGAATCAATTGTTTCAAGGTATTGGTGTCACATGTGTTCTCAAATAGTCAATCCAATCATGGAAATGGTTGAAATCAAATGCCCCTTTTGCCAAAGCGGTTTCATCGAAGAAATGAACAACAACGAAGAGGGTTCAGATAATCCCTCTCAAAGTTCCGATCTTGGATCTGATCGAGCTCTCTCTCTTTGGGCTCCAATCTTACTAGGAATGATGGGTAATCCCCGTCGCAGGAGAAGATTCAGAGCTATGGATTTCGATAACGAAGAAGATGAAGATGAAGATGATGATGAAATGGGTTTAAATTCAAACCCTCACCATGAAGGTGGAGATGGAGATACTGAGTTGGATCGGGAATTGGAATCGTTTATAAGGAGAAGAAGAAGAAGCTCAGCTAATATTCTTCAATTGCTTCAAGGAATTCGAGCTGGGTTAGCTTCAGAATCACAAAATTCTGAGTCTTTAACAGAAAGAGATGAAAGAGAACGAGTTATTTTGATTAACCCATTTAATCAAACACTTGTTGTTCAAAGTCAAAATGGTAATGATAATAATCAAAACCCAATTGGGTCATTGGGTGATTACTTTATAGGACCAGGATTGGATATGTTGCTACAGCATTTGGCTGAGAATGATCCAAATCGGTACGGGACGCCACCGGCGAAAAAGGAAGCCGTGGAAGCTCTTCCCACTGTGAAAATTAAGGAGAGTTTGAGTTTGTTGCAGTGTTCTGTCTGTTTAGATGATTTTGAGATTGGTTGTGAAGCTAAAGAGATGCCTTGTAAGCATAAATTTCATAAAGATTGTATTTTGCCATGGCTTGAGCTTCATAGCTCTTGTCCTGTTTGTAGGTTTCAGATTGCTTCTGATGAATCTAAGAATGGTGGTAATGATAATTCTGTGGTTGTTGTTGGAGAAGAAGAAGAAGAAGGAGGAGAAGAAGAAGAACATAATGATGGAGATGGAAGAAATGGAAGTAGTAGTGGAAGAAGGTTCTCATTGTCATGGCCTTTCAATTTGTTTTCTTCTTCTTCATCATCAACATCATCATCAAATGGAAATGGAGGTAGTAATGGTGGTGGTGGGAGTGGAAATGGAAATGGAAATGGATTTCAAGCAAATGAGAATTGAGTTGAAAAGTTTACATATTTTTTCAGGTTCTCTTGTTGTTTTGTTGTTCATTTTACTAAGTTTGCTTCAAATTGAATTGAATGCTTTTGTGTACATAGTGCCAAACCTTTTTTACTTGTTGAATATGAAGCTACAAAGGTTATATATAAAGCTTGTTTTTTTTTTGGCATCATTTTACAATCATGTTTCTTAACTCACATTCATGTCCTTTTGAGATTTTTATGGTATTTTGAATGAATGGTTTTTGGTCTTTCAATCTGTGTTAAGTTATGTGTTTGATGATCATAAAGGTGTGAACTATGAGGAATAATGAAACTACCAAGCTTATAAAAAATGCTTCTTTGATGGTGTTGGGTAAAAATGGTTTTGGTATTTAAGTCTGTCTTTTTTGTTTTGTTGTTCATTTACCAAGTTTTCTTCAAATTGAATTGAATGCTTTTGTGTACATAGTGCCAAACCTTTTTTTTTACTTTTGTTGAATCTGAAACTACAAAGGGTTATATAAAAAGCTTGTCTTTTTTACTTATCATGTGTATAGAAAAATTTCATGCCCTTTTGAGATTTTGATGGTATTGAACGAATGGTTTTTGGTCTTTCAATATGTGTTATGTGTTTGATGATTGATAATAGTAGTAGTGGGAATGTGGGATTGTAAATTATCGTCATAAAGTTGTGAACTTTGAGGAACAATGAAACTCCAAAGCTTATAAAAAAAATGCTTCTTGTTTTTGGGTAGGTCTATAGTTTACCTCCTTAAAGAGATGTTTTCGGTAGACTTTTTATCTATTTTGGTGTATGGGAGAATTTTTTAGTTTAATTTTTTTTTATGATTCAAATGATTCCGAACATTTTAAGGTTTAAGTATTTTGTTATGTGCAGTAAGTAATTGAATCTTACTTTAGCAAGGTAAATTATTCAAAAAAAAAATTTAAAAATTTAAGGTTGATTCTAACTAGACACAATTTATGCATCATTAAAAAAAAATTAAACTAAATTTTTGTCTGTGTGTCCAAATAAATAGGGATCTATCAAAACCGGATGGGTGTATTTTACCTTATTACAAGCAAAGTTACTTCTTCAAATTCTTGGCCTTTGAGATTTTGATGGTATTGGTTAAAAATGGTTTTGGTATTTTAGTCTGTATTTTGTGTTTGATGGTGGAGCCCAATCAAATGTGATGAGCTTCTGAAATATCATCATAAAGATGAAGACTTTGAGATAAATCCCATGTGGGGGATCTGAGTAATAACATGAATGAATCCAATGGGAATTGATGAAAGAAATAGAAAAGTATTTTCTTAGTCTTTCAATGTATTGGAAAAATCTTTATATTACATCTTTTTCATCAATGTCTGCCTAACTAATAATACAATTTTGTCTCACAATGTAATATAAAATATTATTTAGATAGTTTTACTCAATTTTGATAGGGTCATTTACATTCATGTGGATGGTAATTTCTTCCCCTTTTCCTTTACATTGGTCAAAGTTTTTGTTGGATCTGTTCAACTCTGATTATAAACTGGTTTATGACATTCTGTCTTCTAGATGTCCATTTCTTTTATTGGTCAAAGTTTGTGTTTTCACTATAACAAGGTGTAACTTAGGGGTGGCAATCTAAGTCTAAAACACTACTTAAAATTCACACAAAATAAATAAATTTAGATTTGTTTTAAATAGATTTGGATTATTTTTGGGTTAACATAACTATTTTTTATTAAACGAGTCATTTTTAAATTAACACGCTTAATCTAAAAATAACACAATAATAGAGTATTATACTTTTTTTTTTGCAGTATGTATACTCTTAAATTAATATATTTATTACAAGTAAATTATATTTTTTTAATTAAGTATAATATAAACATGTTAAATTGCTCATAAATGTGTTATAAAAAGACTGTAAACATGTTAATGAGTTGATAAATTAACTAAAATTAAATATGATCTATCCTTGTTTCAACGGGTTAAGTTTGAGTTTTAGTTTTTAATACGAAATGGATCAAATTTGGTATTTACCTTTAATAACTAACTAAGCTTAATACGACACGAATACAACCCACAAACACAAATTGTTGCCTCTAATGTAACTCACAAAAGAGATAATTTCAAGTAGAAAAATGACAAATAATAATTTAAGATTAATTCAGCTCACCAGTCTCACCGGAGCATATATATAATAAATGGTGGGTTGTGACTAATAATAATGTTTTTTTCTATCTTGAAATAGAAATTCATAACAAAAAATAAATCAAAATATCCGAGGCCTTAATTACCACCTCCAAAAAAAACCCCCCCTTTTCACCAACAGCAATAAAACAAGACCTTTTTTCTTTTAAACAAAAAAGAAACAAATTGAGAATGTGAACATCCAAAAATTCAAGTGATCTGATGATGAATCACTCACTTCACAGTCAAGATCTTGATCACCGAAGCAGTTCCATCGCGATGTAGAGCTACCACCGAGTCTCCGATCTTGCAGAGTCCCTTAGACTTGGCATGTTGAATGGCGAACTCGAGTGCTTCTTCGGTTGTCTCAGCTGAAGATGCCCTTGAAGACCCTGCACTCAAAACAGGAACCAAACCGCGAAAGATGAGGCTGTGCCTTGCTGGGGCTTCATCGCTGCATGACCAATCGAAAGAGTCTGTCTTGAGCTCGGGGACAACAACAGACAATATTGGCATTCCCGGTCTGTACTTGGCCACCAGTTTGGCTGTGCTTCCTCCTCTGGTGAGGACTAGAATGAGAGTTGCTTTCGATGAGTTTGCTGTTTTAACAGCAGTGGCAGCCAAACTTTCCAATGGACTCATTGGCACCGGAGAGTGTTCCATAACTCTCTTGAAGACATCACCGTAATCAATGGTGTTCTCTGCCTCAACACAGATCTTAGCCATGGTGCGAACTGCAAGCTCGGGATATGCTCCAGCAGCTGTTTCACCACTAAGCATAACACAATCAGTTCCATCAAGAACAGCATTGGCAACATCGGTTGCTTCAGCCCTAGTTGGCCTAGGCGACTTAATCATCGACTCCAACATCTGAGTGGCCGTAACAACAGGTTTCCCTTGAATGTTGCACTTGTAAATCATCACTTTCTGAGCCAGGAAAATCTTCTCAATTGGAATCTCCATCCCGAGATCACCTCTCGCAACCATAAATGCATCCGAATTGGCAAGGATGTCATCAAAGTTAGCCACACCTTCTTGATTCTCAACCTACACAATATCAAATTCCAAACACAAAAAACCGAGTTAAACCACAATAAATAAAACAAAAGCTTGATTTCATTCAACTCGTCAAAGAGCACAGAGCAAAAACCAGTACCTTGGACATGAGCATGATATTCTTAGAATGCTTCCCGAGCAACTTGCGAACCTCAACAAGGTCAGAACCTTTACGAACAAAAGAAAGGGCGATCATATCGATCTTGTTAGGAACACCCCACTGCAAAATATCCTCTTTGTCCTTCTCAGTCAAGGTTGGAAGATCAACTATAACACCAGGAAGATTAACATTCTTCCTCTCACCAAGAACAGCAGAGTTCTCACACCGACACCTCAACAAACCGTTCTTCACATCACATGACAAAACAGTGAACGAAATTGTACCATCTGCACATAGTATAACCATCCCTGGCTTGACATCCACAGCCAATTTCTTGTAACTCATACAAATAGTACTCTCATCACCCTTGAGAGTATAATCAGTTGATATTGTGATCTCATTGCCCTTCTTTAGTTGAATAGGCTTCCCATCTTTCAAAAACCCAGTTCTAATCTCAGGACCCTAAAAAAACCAAACATAATAACCCCATTGATGTAAGTATAATCACAAGTACAAAAATCACTGAAAAATTAAATCTTTACAACTTCAAAATGACTACATTTCTTTTTCCCCTAATTTTTTGATTAACCACAACTCATAACTAATCAATTAAACAGTAAGTTTTTTAGTACAAAATTAATCAAAGGAACCTGAAATTTCATCATCTATTAATCAGTTGAAAACAATAGCCAACCAAACATTGCAGATGCAACTGAGATTCTTAAAGTACAAGCATAATAACCATTGATGTAAGTATAATCATAAGTACAAAATCATTGAAAAATCATATCTTTTCCCACTTAAAAATCAGGGCTACCAAACAAATTTTGCATCTAAGGACCACAACAACTTCCACAGTTGATCACTACATTTCTTTTTCCCCTAAACTTTAAATTAACCAACACTCAAAATCAATCAAAGGAACCAAAAAAATTCATCATCAACTGATCTTAAAAGGCTTTAAAATTTAAGTGTTATCAGTTGAAAACAGTATAGCCAACCAATCAAAGACAATCCATTTACAAAACAAAAAAGCAAATAAAAACGACAAAACAAACAAAAAGACAAAAACACTAAACAAAACAAACAAACAAACTGAAATTTCCCATCAGATTCCCAAAAATACGGATCGAAAAATCAACACCCAGATACCCAAAAATCAAAATCGAAAATACCCAGATGTCAAAAACCAGAAAAGGTTGTACCTTTGTATCGAGCATGACGGCGCAGAGGATCCCAGTGTTTTCCATGGCTTGTTGAAGATTATCAAGAGTTTCTTGATGGTATTCGTGAGATCCATGAGAGAAGTTGAATCGAGCAACATTCATACCAGCCCTTAAAAGCTTTTCAACCATGGGAACCGACCTCGATGCAGGTCCTAGAGTACAGACGATCTTGGTCTTCGGCCTCTGCATAATAACTTGATGATCCATAGTTTTTCTTCCCAAAGTTTCGATCTTTATTCTCAGATATATATTCGAATGAAGAAGAAGAGTAAAGAGAGTATTACAGAGAGAAGAGAGAATATATTGTTAATTTGAAAGAGACCAACCTCTTTCTCTTTCTCTTCTTCTTCTTCCTATTTTTCCTTATATATTTATTTTAATTTTTTTTAATAGACCTAATTAATATTTTATTCAATAAAAAGATATTCCACTCTCAAAAAAATATCTTTCTTTCTCATTATGTTGGATTTTTTCTTTTTCTTTTTTTCTTTTCGTTATATTTTCAAAAAATAATATAAATTGGGTTTAGTATTACTTTAAAATAATATTTTGGAGAAAAGTATATGTTAAAAATTATTGGTGTAATTAAATGTTGAGTTTTTAATAATTATTATTAAATATGGCTAATTAATCACAATTACCTTAATTCTAGTGTTAGATACTATTAGTGAACAATGGCTTCCTTAAAATAAAAAAAGGGAAAAAAATATGTACATTTTAGTTAGTCAAGAGTTCAAATACCATGAAGAGTACTTATTTTTAAGTTTACACTCTATCACTTTAAATTGTGAGTCCCTTAATGCTCAAATAAATTAAGTTTTTGTTCAATAAAATAAAGCTAATTGGGGATTTTTACTTTTTCTTTTCTTATATGAAAATAAAAGTCAAAACTTTTGAGTTGGTTCTTTTTAATTAAATTATTTAAATAAAAATGATGTTTTTTTTTTTAAATAATTCAAATCTAAATTAGGTGTAGTAGTTTCTTTGGACTTGGATTTTTTTTAATTCATTTTTTATTTTGGTCTAAATAAAAGAAATTTACATTAAAAAAGAGAGGCTATTTTGAATTTCTTAAGATAGAATAGGGAAAAGGTTTGTAAATGGACATAGTTTTCTTGTGGAACAAGGTTTTATAAATTGGAAAAAGTGTTTGTGTACTTTTATTTTATGGTCTTTGAATTATCACGTGAATTATAGTTGTAGTTGTAGAGCCCTATAGAAAGAAAGGTGTGAAACCAACCAATTGAAGGATAGGATTGGGGTATAACATTATTGGACAACTCACTTTTTGGTTTCCTCATACTAAATTATAATAAATTCAAGAAAAAATATTAATAATTCCATTTAATCTCAAATCAACTAAGAATGCACGAGGAGGCAGGGGTATGCATAAATCATCTAATTTAATCATAACTGATTGCCAAATATTGAATATTCAATTATGATCGAATCGGATTGGATGTTGTTTTTAAAATTCAACTGGATCTGATCGGATGTTGGATGGAGTGTCTGAAAATCCAACTGGATCTGATCGGATGTTGGATAAATATTTATTTAATTTGAATGAGTAATTAGATTTTATATTATTATACGTAAAATATATATGTATATATATAAATTAACATTAAAATTTTACTCTTTTTAATTGAATGTATCCAATCCAATCCAATACATAATGGAACTAAAATATTGGATGGATACGATCCGATCCAAAAAATACTATGTCAAAAATGTTAAATAAACTTAAATTAAACCAATAAAGATATATGAAATACATTTAACAGATAGAACAGATCCAATCTAACATCCAATAAATATTAGATTGATTGGATAAATAAAATTAATTAAATTAAATCAAATAATAAAATTTAACATAAAAACATTAAATGATTAAATAATCAAACATCCAAAAGTATGCTTGGTTGTCAATATATCATTAAATAATTTTAAATTCTATAATTAATAAAATAATAACATGTCAAACCTAAATAATAATCAATGAATATTAATAAATGCATTATAAAATATTATTTCATATTTTGTCATCAATTTTTTTTAGATCTAAATTACCATTCCGAATAATAAGAAACCATTAACTTGTCTTATATATAGCTTATTGATATATTTTCCTCTACAAAAAAAGGTTCCAAAGTCCTAATTTTATATATCTATCTCAATGTCAAAATATTTTTTTTTTCAAAATGAGAATATTTATTCATAAGTTTTAAAAGGCCTAAACCTTATAAGTCTAGTAAAAACTAATGTAAGGATCGCTTAGCTTAAATTTGGAAATTAGCAGATAATTAGAGTTTAATTACAGAAATTATTTATTAACTCTAAATTATTAATTTATGATGATTTATTTGAATTCAGGATACATTTTATATGTCATATATAGAATTTCATAATTTTGCATATTCAGTGCCCCACAACATTGGAACATGGTGTTTGGCTATTAGAATCACATCTTAGTATTTTAGTATAGCGAGGCGATATAGTTAGACATTGGGAATGTCGAGATTTTAGATTTCCCAAAATACCCCTTAGTGCCATTTTATGTTGGTTGGTGAGGAAAGGGCAAAGTAGTCTTTTTACCCTTTGTAGTTTGTCCTTTAGTGGACTTTGTGTTGAGATTATAATCTGATTTTATTAGTAATTAGTTGATGTGTTTAGATAAATCAAGTTGTGTCTCTTTTATTCAAAGAAGGAAAATAGAAAATTCTTAAGGAAGGAAGCCATTCTCTCTCTCTCTCTCTCTCTCTCTCTCTCTCTCTCTCTCTCTCTCTCTCTCTCTCTCTCTCTCAATCCCTATGGCTGCTAGGGTTGGAATTTCTCTCAGTAATTCTAGCAATTCTCAGCTATTTGAAGTGAATCCAAGCTACGGTATAGTTCTTGCAACCTTCTCTTTGTTTTCTTGAAGTGTAAGAAAATAAATTTATGCATGCTTTGTGGTTTGTGTTGTTGTAGTTGATGTTAGTGTTTGGTTTTGTTTTCAGAAGCTTATTTATGTTTAGATATGTGGATTCAAGCAGGTTTTAATGGTTGTTAGTTAGTTTAACCAAGTTTTGAGTTTTAGAACTCAAACTTGGAGCTTTAATGGCATTTCTTATTTCTAAGTTTGGATACTGGTTTTGTTGCTTGGAAAATGATCTTTAGGATGCTTAGAACAGGTCTGGAAGGTTTCTTGTGGATTGGGGTTGTTTTGGTTGAGATATAGAATTTTTGGTCTTTCCTGCACTGAACCAGAATTCCGGTTCAGGGGGACCTGTAGGAACCGGAATTCCAGTTGGGGCAGTTTCGGGAACCCTAGTTTTTCCTATTTTTGATATGTTTAGGGTATTGCCATGTTATTCATCGATAGGGAAACTTTTAGTTTCAAGTTTAAGTCCCCGGAAAGTGATTTAGCGTATTGCTTACCTATGTTACGATTAATGTGATTTAGGAGCCTGTAATTCGCCGAGCAGTTGTTCCACTCAGGTTGGCCGGCACACCTGAATTCGGAATCAAGGTAAGATTAGTATAATATTATGCATATGTTTATACATGTTTAGCGTACATGTTAGTTGCCGTCAGAAATAGCAAATTTATAGCCCTCAGATTAGCATATCAGGGCATCGGTGAAGTGTACATAGAGATGCACCGAGATGCCAACAGATGTATGCTAGGCTATCAGATAGTATGAATTAACTACTACCACATCAGTGCGATTAGAGTACTGAGTGTAGACTAGATTCGCGGTTAGTCATACTTTGTCAAGATCGATCCTGATCCAGTTAGGGTTATGATTAGGTGTATGGGCGCCTGATTATAACCTGGGATATTAGTATGTTTATTATGTTGAGGAGCCGTGAGAGCGAGTAGATGAAGATTGTACATGTCGGGGCGGTTAGGCCTGGAGCGTACGATCCTCGGGACATCAGGGCTTTTGTTGTTTTATCGCTAGGCGACAAGTATTTTGTAGATGAATAATAAACTTTTGTAACTGTATTTTGTAAACGGGATCCCGAAATTTTAAAAGCGTTAAATGTTATGTTTTAATTAAATAAGCAAAATTTTAATTATTCACGATTTTTAATAACCTCGTTGATTAGCAACGAGCTGCACAGTACGTTAAAAATCACGCTAACATGCTTATAATAGTTAGAGTGTTACAACTAAATTGCACAAATCTCATAAAAAGGTGTCTAAACAAACGAAAGATTATGCTGATTACAAAAAAAGAACAAAAATCAAAGAAGAATATTACCCCTCTAATAGGACAGATAAGAATTATTTAGAATAGGAAGAGATAGATCATGCCCTAAAGGCAGTCACACAACAAGTAGATCATCACCTAAAATTTTTATCTTGGTATATATGAGATTAAACAATTCTTTTATGTTATATCTAAATACCATTTTACACTTAAATTATTGTAATACCCTCGCTTTAAGTTTTCATTGGATCTTTTCCTACGAATATATGGCTCTTATACATGAGTACGTCATTTTGACTGCTTCTTAGAATGACGATTGGTCCTGCAAACCAATACAAGTGTTTTCAACATTTTTGTCCTCACTCGCACGCTGCTCGAGAATACTTCTCATGAGATCACACATCCTAAGATTACTTCAGTCAAGTGCGATTAACTTTGGAGTTCTTAATTGATGGGCTACTATAAAACAAAATACACCTTATTGATTAGCTAGTATCCATCAATCTATTTTAATCTCATACATACACAGTCTCAGAATCATCACCTTTGATATTTTTCAAACGAGGTAGAATTATACAACTTATCTAATATTTCTCTTTACAGATCTCGGGATTACATAATGTCACAATTATATATTTTACATTTATTATTTGCAAAAATATGAGCAGAATATTTTTCTAAAATTTTATGATTGAAGTTTGAAATAGTGAAGAATTTATGAGAAAAGTACTTAATTACGAGTAAAACTATGGTATAAACCAATTTTCGTGCAAAAATATGAGAAAACAAACTTATTAAATTAAAATTTCTAAATAAACAACCATAAGATAATAAGTTTTTTGAAAAAAAAAAAATCACATTTTCACAAACATATATTAGAAAGAATTTAAACCATGTAACTTTCACAAAGTAGTCATGATCATTACAATGACATGTTAATGTCATTTTCATTAAAAATAAACTCATACTTTACCGAAAACTTGATGTGATTTGTTTTCTTTGTTTCTTTATTTTTAGTAAATAATGGGAAGTTTCCAAACAATAAAAATAGGGCTATGACACATGTAATCAAACTTTATAATATCCATATTTCAAAAAAATAAAAAAACATTATAGCAATATTTCATGGTCACCAACATAACATTAATAAACAGTAAATTTTATTTTGGATCATGTGTTTTTTAAAAGTAATTAATTGGATTCTTTATTTTGTAAATTGATAAATTAGACCATGTATTTTTAAATAGTACTAAATAGTATTCTAATCTAATTTTTATCAAAATAAAACTTAATAATAACTCGATATAGAGGTTTTATGACAAAATTGGTTACATTTTCTATATCCATTCATGCTAAAAATTGTCTTCAAGTTGATTATATCAAAAAAACTATTGAAAAATTAAGTTTAGAGTCCTATTTGTACTATTTTAGAAAATACAAAGTTATTTTTATCATGTAATAAAGCAGATGGTCCAATCAATAATGTTTACAAAATAAATAATTCAAAATAGTATTAATTCTAAAAAATAAGTCATTTTTTTTATAAAATAAAATACAAATACATAAAAAATAAATAAAAGGGATAGTTACATAAGACACTATTTTTTGAAAAAAAAAAGTTACATTTTCACGTTTACAGATTTTTTTTTTTTAACATTTTTACGGTTTTCTATAGAAACAACATGAAAACGACAAGAAAACTACATAAAAGTAACATGAAAATAACATCTAAATAACATCAAAACAACAACAAAAAATAACATACAGATAACAAAAAATCAACAACAAATTAATAAGAATACAACATAAAAAGATCGTATTTTCTGTAAATAAAATTAAAAAAAAATTGTAAAAATGTTTAAAAATTCCATGAAATTGTATTTTTGGAATATTTTTTGTTTGTTTTTTGTGTATTTGTAAAATAATCCCTAAATAAAACATGTTTTGTATAAGTATAAAAAATTAATATAAATATCAAGTACATACACATACATTACTTGATGCTGATGAAACTATTTAACTAGAGCTCAAAGCACAATGAATATGTGTCTTCTCTCTTCAATATAATCTATGGGTATATATTAGGGGTAAGTTGAAAAATGCCTCTTTTATTCATCAATTAATCAAATTTATCTCTAATTTTATATTTATTTGAAACATACCTCTTTTTATATGTATTGTACCCAAAATAACCTTACATAAGAGAATCACATGGAGGGTATCTTAAAGTGACAGGGGCGAAATTGGTACAATGTTTAAAAAAAGAGGTAAAAATGATAGATTTTAAAAAAGAAGGTAAAAAAAAAAGAAGACAATATAAAAAGGGTATAGAGTGTAATTTCCTCTATATATTATTATAACATCTATGTCTATTTGTTTAAAAAGTCCAATGAAATTGAAAACAAAGGATAATATGCATAGACTAATAGTATATTTAACTTTTTAATTAATTCCTATAACACCAAACACAAGTCCACTTTTACTCTTAATTTCTTTTTTGTGTCCCAAGATTTGTAATCATGTTCAACTTTTTCTTTTTTCCTTTTAGATATACTTTTTTTTTTTTACCATATGTATGTTATATGCTTCTTTTATTATTATTTATTTTAAGAATATGCCTTTTTAAAGCATATTATTAATATCCATATAGTTTGCAATGAGAATATTCTTCTCTCTCATGATCTACTGTAATTTTGATATTACAAAGTTAAAAAAATATTATTTTAGAAGGATTATATTCCAAAAAAGGAGTGGCAAGATATGTACAAATTGATATATAAAACACCATTCACATTTTAATTAAATGCATTTAAAATTTCTACAATAACTCTTATAAAAAAGATTCTAACTTTAATTTGAATTTTCTCTTTGTGAGAAAATATATAAATGTGGATACAGGCCCGACTTTAAGCATAAGCGAGCTTATGGCCCATCTCGCTTAGAAGTTTCAAAAAGATTTCCCTTTTCAAATATACACATATTTTTTTTATTGATTTTGAAATTATATACCACATTCTACAGTTTTTTTCTTATATTTTTAAGGATTAATGTTTCTTTATAAAATAACATTGTTTTTATATTACTGTAACATTATACTATATATCCATAATGTGAAAACAATATATAAACAATATCTTTGTAGAACAACCTAAAAATAATAGTCCGTAAAAAAGTAAAAAAAAAAAAAACTATAATCCATAAAAATGTTAACTTTTTGTTGTTCTCGAATTTTATGAAATAATTCATGTAAAATTTCAGAGTGTTCATCCTTTCTATTTTTGCATTTAACTTTTGATTACTAACCTTTCATTACCACTATGTAACAAAAAAAATTTCAAAAGCAAAGTGTACTTTCACAAAATTAAACCAAGAAAATGTCAATACATATTAACAAGAACTACCCTTACCCCCTCTCACCAAAAAATAAAAAATGTAAAAGTTGGCTGCAAATTAAAGCAAACTTATAACATAATGTAGAGAAAAGAAAAGTAGAATTTATTCTCCACTACATACATTTTTCTCATTAGCTCAAATAAAAGTTTGAAATTCATAACACTAATTAATTAGTGTGCTAGTACAACAAATAGAAGTCATTGCATATAAAATTGGTATATATATATATATGGGCCCGTTTGATACGCAGAATTGGACTGGATTGGACTGGACTGGACAAGATTGGATTATGCTGAAAGTAATCCTGTGTTTGGTTTAAGAATGGACTGGACTATTTTATTTATTTCCTTTTAGAAAAAAAAACTTAAATTAAATAAAAACATATAATAATAAATTAAAATTAAAATATATAATAATAAATAAATAATTCGTAGCAAAAAAAATAATATATCATGTATAATTAAGAATATATCATAAATATATAATCAAGTATTTTGTCATATTTTTTATTTAATAAATAATTAAAATAGTAAAACAAAAATACTTGAATAATATAAAATTGTTTATCTTAAACACTAATTTAATATAAATATTAATTTTTTTAAAATATTTATATAAATTTTTTAGTAATTTAAAAATAATATATAATTTTATTGTCATATTTTTTTTTCTTAGAATCAATTTAAGTAACTATTATTTAATTAATAATATTCTAAATTTTAAAAACTTATGTATAATAATTCAAAATTATACATTTTCACTAATTTTAATGAATAAGTTTTTGATAAAAAATATATAAATAAATGTGTGATAATTATTTCCTTTAAATTCTAATTAAATTTAAAATATATTAATAAAATTTAAATTAAAAAAACGATAAAAAAAAATCTCACCTGCATAGGATTATTTATCCCATCCTGCTGGATGGGATAAATAATCCCAGACAGATGAGGTTAACTGGATTAGTTATCCAGACTTCTAACATGCCCAAACACTGGATTGGACAAATTAGTCTGTCTAATCTAATCCAGTGTTGCGTACCAAACGGGCCCTATATATGTATAAATGTATACTAGCTATTATATAATTAATGGTAACATGTCTTGTTTACTACCATATTAGTTACAATATCATTATTTGGTTCACGTTGTATGGTAACCAATTACCTGCAAATATATAGAATAATATTAGTAATCAGTTACCTATATTGGCCATAATATGCATATATAACTAGTTACCCAAATATTAAACCCTTGTCTCAAGAGTAACTATTTATGATTTTCTTAGTTTTAGATTATATATGAATGATAATCGGTACTTATATATGCATATTTATATAAATGTAAGTAGCGAGTTACCCTTATGAAGGTAATAAGTTACCCTAATATGGTAGCATGCTATTTAACAATATCATAAACAACAAGAATTAGAATTATAATATATAGGTAATCAATGAAAGAAGTTTATATATTTGCTTAACAATTGACCTAAATTAATATGAATAAAACAAGAAAAAATTGATGAGAAAAAAATATATTTTTTCCTCCCCATCATCCTTACAAATAAGTATTTAAAAATAGTAGTAATTAAAAACAATCTCTTTGGAAAAAAATATTTTCAAAAAATTGAATTTGTTTAGTCGACAGAGAAATATATTTTTTTTTTATCCATTAATTAAAAATATTCGTATATTATATTTTATTAAAATATACCTACTTTTATAAGTGAGTTGTCCCATATATACTTACTCTCTACATAAGTCTAGCATATAATTTACATTAATTAACTTAAAAAATCTAATGGGAACATCGTAGTTAGTATATTTTAAAAATATCAAAATAAAAGTAAAAATTAAAATAAATAAGATGAAGTAAATATTTAATATAATTTCCTCCATATAAGTCATACTACTCAGGCCCGTCACAAACTAATTGGGGCCTTGGTCCGAAATATTTATTTAAGCTTTTTTGAATGAAGAAATTTATGTTATTTTAACACTATATTTATATCTTTCATTAGAAATAGTACTCTAAGAAACTTCCCTTTCTTAATAAAAATGAACAAAATTTCATTGATTATATATAGAATGATCATGAAATACATATTGGTTACACAATAGTGTGAAATTTCTTCCAATCAAGAATTAATCACAATTTTTTTATCTAATTAAATCATACATTGATAATAAGATTCTAACCTCTAAGAATATTTGAAAATTTTGTTTAATTGTTCATCCTACTAATGCCCATGGTGTCTATCAAAAGGCTTAAGCAAACCATAAGTAACAGCCATAGCCAACCACCCTCCAACCACAACTCTAACCGCCGAAACCTTAGGCCGCGACGACCCACCAAACCGAGCACCGCCCCAGCCAAACATGGCCAGGGCCAAAGTAGCCACAGCCACAATCACTACAACACTTGTCACATGATCACCAATCAACGCAGCCGGTATCAAAGGAACAACCGAGCCACTCAAAAACGCCAAAGCCGAAGCCGCGGCCGCCTTGTGCGGATTTGGCAACACAATTGACACACCACTTTCTTCTCCACCACCACTCACAATTAACTTCTCTTCGATGTCCCGTTGCGTAGAAACAGAAACAAACTCCCCTACGGCCATACTACAAGACCCCGCTAAAGCTCCAGCAAGGCCAGCTAGAGACATAGACCAACGGTCGGTCTTAGCTGCACCAACGCCGAGTAATAGCGAAGTTGTTGAGAGCAACCCGTCATTGGCTCCAAGCACTGCTGCTCGGAGCCACTGAGCTCGTTCTACCACCACCTCCACTTCGTCATTAGTGGAGGTGGCTTGAGTAGATTTGGGATCATTAGTTTTGAGGTTGTTTGGGACCATGTTTGGTTGCTCACAACATATTTGTTGTAATGTCTGAGAAGCCATTTGGAAGTGAAATTAAGGAAAGTTTTTTCTCTTGTTTTTGTCAAATATGTGCATATTTTATTGGAACTGGAGTTTATATATTTATATATGTATTTGTATATAAAATTTCACCAAAGAGATTGTATTATTTTATGTTATTATGATCCTAAAAAATGACTCATATATGTAAGTAAAAACATAATATTAGTACGTATAGACCAAAATAAAAGTCTAACGAGGATATCCCACTACAAATGCTTATCTGCCTAAAACGACAACGTTCGTACATGTAATTTTTGAAAAATGGCACCTCGTGGCCCCCTTTCTTCATCATTGCCTTTATACTTATTTTAGAATTATATATAGTAATGATTCTCTGAACTTTAGTGTCTACTGAATTGTATATTTAAAATTATTAAATTATTAAAAATCCTTTCAAAGTATTAAAGTTATTTGATTCAAGGATTTTAGTTCAATTTTACTAACAGTTTCCAAACATAAACGAAAGTTCAAAAGACATAATTCGATACATGTCAAAATTCACGAGTCACAATTTGATACATGCTAATGTTTAAATGACACAATTTAATACATAAATAATTACTACGTTAAGTTAACCTCTGTTAGTAAAACTAAACATAATTGTATTAAAATCCTTGAATATCTAAAAGTTTTAATAGTTTTAAATTTTTTTAGCTGATGTTTGAAAAGTTTAGTAGGCTCGATTACATCTTAAGGTTTGGGAGAAATAAATCCTAGCTAATTAATTATATGAAAAGTTGACTCAATATTGGAAATATTAGGGAATTTCATAACTTAATTACTTTTTATGGATATCGTTATCTCTCTTATTATCATAAAGGTACATGGTTATTCTTAACTGATTAATTTTTTATTCAATTTTTTGATAAAACAATTGTGTCTTGGGCAAAACTATGCACACCTAAGGTGACGGGGGGTCTTGGATTTCGATCAACCCTCGCTACTAATCAAGCGTTTCTTCTGAAATGGGCTTGGAAAATTCTGATAGATGAGAACAGCCTTTGGGGGCAACTAATGAAGGACAAATACATACAAAACCAAAGCTTTTTGGACTTGGAAATCAAAAGCCCGGATTCAGTGATGTGGAAGGCCATTCTCAGGGAGCGATCTTTACTCATGAAAGGCCTCTGTAGGAGGATAGGAGATGGTAGAAGCACATCCATCTGGTTCGATCCCTGGGTGCCCGGGGGGCGCCTCCAACCAATTCCCCGAATTGATGCCACAGGCGGAATAAGCATGGTAAGTAACTTCATCCGAAACAATGGATGGGATCATACCTTAGTTAGACGGTGGTTTAATGAAGATGACTCCAGAAGAATCCTTAACATCTCGCTTCCAAACAACCAGTCGAAAGATTCCTGGCTTTGGTTGCCAGAGTCGAATGGTGATTTCTCCATAAAGTCAGCCTACAGACTGTCCTTGAATATTGATATAAACAGGCCTGAATATGCTAAATGGAGAACTCTTTGGGGTGCAAGGATTCACAACCGCCTTAAGATGATATGGTGGAAAATATTGTCTAACAGTCTTCTCACCAGAGCTAGACTGGGTATGGTTCTAAACATGGACACTGTTCTCTGCCCTCTCTGCAACATGGACGATGAACATTCACTTCACTTGCTCTGGAGCTGTGAATTCGCGAGAGCTTTATGGTTTGGCTGTTTGTGGCAAGTACGCACTGATATCCTCACGGCTACAAGCTGGGACGATTGGTTAATGTGGTTCTCTGATGAAGACAAACGTCCTAATCAAATGCATTTACACCTTTTCTTGGGAGGGGCTGCTGCAGTGTTTGAAGAAATATGGAGAACTAGAAATAAGGTAACTCATGATCGTACGCAAGACTCGTTGCCAGTCTCGAGCAACCGTATCAATCGTCGACTACTGGAACTTGCTGCAGTGCAAGATGGCTTCTGCAATAGCCAGTTATGCTGGGTTACCCCCTCCTGGCTGGATAATGTGCAATACAGACATTACCCTTGGAAACTCTGATTCGGCAGGGGCAGCGATCTTTAGGGATGATAAAGGTGGAACACTTAAGATTCACACATTCTAATCCTACTACCTGGACTCTCTTGCAGGGGAAGTATTTGCTTTAGTGAAAAGAGCCGAATTGGCGAGTACATTGGGATACAACAATGTCATATTCCAAAGCGGCTCCATTAACGCAATCAAAGTGATCCAGAGTAACCACTCCTCCATAAGAACCAATCATCACAATATCCAAAGTCTATTAGACAGATTCAATTGTGCAGTGGCTTCTCTCAACTTGTGGGAGGCTCATTGGATCCAAAGGAATTTTAATGGTGTGGCCCATGATGCGGCTCGCTGGAAAAATCGACACAGACTGTTTGGGTGCTTCGATTTGGCCAATTTTAGTGGTTCCCTGTATCAATGGGATGCGGATGGCTGCTCGTTAACTTAGTTTATCTAATTTTGTTGTTTAGAAGTGTTTTTTCTCTGTTTAGTCTTTCTGTTGTTTGTTTCTTTTTCGTTTAGCTATTTGCTTCTTGTTTTGGCCCCTGCTTTGTGGGGCTCGTGTGTTCTCGCTGTGGCGACTCTTAATCAAAAAAAAAAAAAATTGTTTTGAAAAAAAAGGCTATATTTTTACACAAAAAAAAAAAAATATAAAAAGTATAAAAGCCTGTGTTGTACTTGTTTGGTTTCCTCAACTTATCCCTAAAATTTTCCCTTAGTTCAATATATATACATAAAAATTCATAAAATTTATAATTTTCTTCATATAGAATACTTCTCAATGGTAATCAAAATATAATTATAAATATTAATTTTAAAAATATTAAATCATTAAATTTAATCCAATGATAAAAATTTATGTTTTTATACTAAAGTAATTACTTCATTAAAAGTATATCAAAAAATATATCTTTTTACATTATATCAAAAAGTATATTAGAAATATATAATTCAAACTTGACTTTTTTTATCTGTCTTCAACACATTAATATAAAAATGAGATTTTTCTTTCTTTAATTAAATAGCAAAATTAAATATAGAAACTCAATTTTTTTTTTGATAAAACAGAATTTCATTTCACCACAAAAAAAATCTTTACAAACTAAAAGCAC
Source organism: Cannabis sativa (assembly GCF_029168945.1). NCBI lineage: Eukaryota > Viridiplantae > Streptophyta > Magnoliopsida > Rosales > Cannabaceae > Cannabis > Cannabis sativa. The sequence continues at coordinate 75,180,448 of NC_083606.1, read as the reverse complement.
CTAACTAGTAGGCCTTAACTTTTTCTATACAATTTACTTATAACAAATCAAACCAATCTCTATATTTTTGTTTAATCTTTTTAGGTCATATATAGACACTACTCTACTCTTTACACACCGCTTTACTTGTTGAATCACATCAGCTACACCAGATTTTTTTCCTTCCCACTACTGCTCATTTCGAGTCTTCCAAAGCAGATATACAAGGGCTGCTAAACCAGCAGCCAGTACTCTCTTTTTGAATCTGGAACAACTTGCTTTTCTCACCCTTCTCATGATGTTCTGAAGTGAACTATCTCTTGTATTCCACCCAAATCAGGCCTTCATCTGTTCAATACATTCTGCAGCAAAACACACATCCAAAAAATAAATGCTATGCTGTTTCTGCAGCCGAGTTGCAGAGGAGGCATGTGTCTATGTCAATCGATCCGTGCTTGAGTAACTGATCATTGGTTTTGAGCCTATTCATCATAGCTAGCCATAGTAAAAAACTATGCTTCGGTGTATTCAATCTAGACCACACTTCATTGCTCCATGGTACTTTTTCAAACTCTTGTGCAAACCAAGTTTGGCCCTCTGAAATTTTGTAATCGTTTGCTGAGAACACACTATGTTGTACATAGTTTTTGATTTTGTCTTTAAGCTCAACCATTTTCCTCCAATACCAACTTCCATTCAAAGGAGCTTTGTACTCCCACCAAGATTGATGCTTAATATATACACACTATGAACCCATTTCATCCACAAATGATCCTTCTTTTTTTCAATTGCTCACACATGTTTCACCATGGCTGCTGCATTCTAGTGAGGAATATACATCAGCCCTAGACCCCCAACTTTCTTTGGGCAGCACACATTTTCCCAAGCTACAGCCCCTGCTCCATTCATCAAACTTTTCCCTGTCCATAAGAAGCTCCTACATATTGCTTCGAGCTCCTTAATTATTTGCTTAGGAAGGAACATAATTTGGCACCAATAGATATGGATGGAGAGAAGGACTGATTTAATCAAGACCAATCTCCCCGCAAAAGACAAGTGCCTCGAGCTCCAAATCCTAATTCTAGCTACCATTTTCTGGACTAAACTACTGCAATTAGTAGCCAAGATCTTCCTAGCACAAATGGGCACTCCAAGGTACTTAAAAGGCTCTTGTTGTTTTGTAAAACCTGACATGTCAAGCACCCTTCTAACCTCATATTCACTCATTCCACTATAATATACTACTGATTTAGCATTATTAGGCACCACACCCGAAGTGATAGAGAATAATTTGAGAGCTTGCATCATTAAGTAAATGCTTTTGAAGTCCCCTCTACGAATAATAGAAACTCAATTTATTCAATTAGTACTCATTCATGGGTAATACCCATTAATAATGCACCCACATGTTTATATATAAAAATTAATTAATGACATATTAATAAAAATTTGCAAAAATATGGCTTTTCGATCTCAAAAAAAAAAAAAGTTATTTCATGAGAAAATTTTAGAAAAAGTTAAAAAATATAGGAAAAACATTATAACGTAACTGGTTACCCTAAGGGTATCTAGTTACCCTTACGGTTTTTCTTTTTCTTCATTTTATTTTCAACTTTTTTTTTTTTGAATTTTTTACATAAAATAACTTTTGCAAAACAAGCCATATTTTTGCACAAATAGTGTAAAAAATCGTTAAATCTGTAATTTCTTCTTAATAAAAAGTAACTAATTCCATTCATATATATAAAGCTTAATTAATGTGATTATTTTTAAAAGAAATATTGGTAGCAAAACTAACCAAATTTTATCTTTTTTAACACTTAACAATAAAAAATAAATTTTGACAGTAAAATCCACTGTCGTTTTGTTCATTACCCTTCCGTCTAAATACTTCAATTAAGTGACACAATAAATTACCCACGTGTATACAATTATACACATAGTAATTTTTTTTTTCTTTTCTTTTTCTTTCTCTTTCTTCTCCCACATTAGGTTTGACCATTGGGTTATGGACCATTAGGTTGAAGGTGAAGGAAGAAGAAGAATTACATGGGGTTATGGTAACTGGTCTTTCCAGAAAAAAAGAGAAAGTATGAACTAATTCCATTAATATATATATGTTACACAAATTCACCTGTGTTCAGCATCATTGAACACACACCCAAGAATAGAATCTAAGATGTAATACTTAAACCTGAACACTTAAACACACACAGTAGAGAAAAGAGTGCAAAGATCTATTATTTTATTATGTACAAATGGTGTCTAATACAACAGTCATAGAGAGTTGAGTTACATACCCTTTGATACAGCAAAAGAATTACAAAGACAAGAGTATTAACTAAATATAACGGTCAGTGAATAACTGACCGTGACTAACCTATTAGAACATGACACCTAAGCTAACTAACTACCTATAATAACTGTCAGGACATTAGTTAGGCAAACCAGAAAATAACAATATACATCTTAATTAATTACTACAAAAACTTTTTCAGTCACAACAAAAATATAAAAAATTTGTGATTAATTATAAATCATTATTTTTATATGTTTTGATTAAAAAGTTTGTGGTTAAAAGTATTAGTCACAAAAATTATAATTTATTGTGAATAAATGTATTTTTAGTCACAATTCACAATAGTACTTGTTGTGACTAAAATTAAATTGATGACAATTTGTATCTAAAAGCTATATTTTAGTCACAAATAATTTTTTTTTGTATTTTTTGTTGTAACTAAAAGGTAATATTGAGTTAAAAAAAATTATATTATCACTAAAAAATAAGTTTTTTATAATGAATTATTGGATGAGAAAGTACGCACAAAATTCCATGGGAATTTATATTAATTATCAAATTTAATTAAAATTAGGCAGGACAAAATTTGTTTCTTATTAGGATCGAGCAATCTCAACCGGCTTAGATAGAAACAAGAGTACGAACTATATTAATTAATGCAGGATTAGGACAAAAGAGAATATGATTAATTAATCATAATGAATATGTTATTATGAGAATAATTCCAACTTCTAATTTTTTCTCTTTTGTCCTAAATCTCAATAACATAAAAAGGATATACTTAATTATATATGCAACATATATTTTCTTAGCCTTGTCCTTAGGTCTCAACGTTGAATTTTGTAGATCCCCATGTTTATACATATGTACATACATATATAAACATGATCAATCAATCATTATATAATTATAATATAATACATTTTATTTTATATTTAGTGTTCTAAAAAGAAAAACAAACCAAATACCCTATAAGATTGGAGAGTGTGTGTGGTGAATCTTATTGAATCCATACTATATAAAACTATATATTCCACGTGCAATTCTATGGAACACCACACTCCCAAAAACTTAGCTCTCTTCTTAATTATTTCTCTCTAATATTTTCATGGCTTCTTCTCATACATTAGAGCAAATATGTATTGAGCAACCAACCACACTTGAAAAATCTCCGAAAATTACTACTCAAAACAAGTCCACTACTAAGCAAGTAGTGGAACGTGCTCAGTGGCTCCGAGCTGCAGTTCTCGGAGCCAATGATGGGTTGCTCTCAACAGCCTCGCTATTGCTCGGTGTTGGTGCAGTCAAGGATGACCGTTGGTCCATGGCTCTAGCTGGCCTCGCTGGAGCTTTAGCGGGGGCTTGTAGCATGGCGGTAGGAGAGTATGTATCCGTTTCAACTCAACGAGACATTGAAGAGAAACACTATTTTCAAGAAAACAAGCCCTCGTGTCCCGAGTATTCTAGGGTTTCTACTCCGGGGAGGTCACCGGCTATAAGAGTGGTTGCAGAAGATCATGCATTAGATAGTAGTCGGGAAATTGTGTTGCCGAATCCTCACAAGGCGGCTGGGGCTTCAGCACTGGCCTTTTTGAGTGGTTCGGTTGTTCCTTTGATACCGGCTGCATTGGTTGTTGATCACGCGATGAGAGTCGTAGTGATTGTGGTGGTGGCTACTCTGGCGTTAGCCCTTTTAGGTTGGGCTAGCGCCGAGTTTGGTGGGTCCTTTCGCCCTAAGGTTTCGGCATTGAGAGTTGTGGTTGGAGGATGGCTGGCCATGGCTGTTACTTATGCTTTGCTTAAGCCTTTTGATAGAGACCATGACAAGAAGGATTGATAAGTACATATATATTTATATATTTTCATGCATGTTATTAGGTATGAAGGTTTTAAGATTTTAAATTAATTATATTAGAATATTTTCGTAAGGTCTCAATTATTAGGTATACCCTTTTTTTTTTGTTTATATACAATTTGATTTTTTTTTTTTCAAGTTATAATGTGCAATATATACCATTAATTTCTTAGATGGGTAAGTAATAACCGTCTAAATGTGAAATAACTACAAATTATAAATTAGTAAATGCCAAAACAACTTAAAAGCATATATAGTTTGTACACAAGTAACTATTAGGTAAAAAGCTAGAATACAAAAAAAGTGTTATGTGTATAAAATAAGGAGGAGGTTTCAATTGTTAAAAATGAAAATGATTGATTTAATGTTGGAATGATTTTTTTTTTTTCTAAAATTGATTTTTTTTTTGTAAATTTTATGGACTATTATTCACGAGTTTTTTTTAGTCATATTCGAATACTGGGTAGGTATCATTCTACTCGTATCTCTCTCCACACCTCTCGAAATTACTTCACGAAATTTTTTATTTAGGTGCATAAAACATAGGGAACAAATTTTGTGCTTGAAAAATCTTAAGATTAGATGATTTATTGTTTCTAAATATTGCTCGAATTCAAAAATTCAATTTTTTTTTATATAAAAATAGTACAATGAGGTGGTTGAAATTTTAACTAATTTTGTCAAAACTTAATATACGAAACTCTAATACCTCATTCCCAATGATTGCTTTGTGAAAATACTTCATTTAATTTCAGAATATGAATTTGTACCCAAAATTGATTTTTTCTTTTGCGAATTTCATGGATTATTACTCAAGAGTTTTCCAGTCATATTCGAATACCAGATATCATTTTGCTCGTATCTCCCTTCACACCTCTTGAAATTGATGAAATTTTTTTTATTTAGGTGCATAAGACATAAAGGAAAAAATTTTGTGGTTTAAGAATCTTAAAATTAGGTGATTTATTTTCACTAAATATTGCTCGAATTCAAAATTCGAAAATAATTTTATAAAAATAGTACAATGAGATGGTCGAAACTTAAACTAATTTTACCAAACTTAATCTGCAAAACTCTAATATCTTCTTCCCGATGAGTGCTATCGTGAAAATGATTCATTTAATGTTGGAACGAAGATTTTGTCCAAAATTATTTTTTTTTGTAAATTTTATGGACACTCATGAGTTTTTTAGTCATATTCGAATATCGGACATCATTCTGCTTGTATCTCCCTCCACACCTCTTGAAACTTGATGAAATTTTTATTTAGGTGCATAAGACATAAGAGAATAAATTTTATGCTAGAAGAATCTTAAGATTAGGTGATTTATAGTTTCTTAATATTGTTCGAATTTAAAAATATGAATATTTTTTTACAAAAATTGTACAATGTGGTGGTGGTCGAAACTTTAACAAATTCTGCAAAATATTAATCTACAAAACTCTAATATCTCATTCTAAATGATTGCTATCGTGAAAATGCTTCATTTAGTATAAGAATGATTTTTTTTTTTTTTTTCAAAATTGAATTTTTTGCATATTTCATAGACTATTATGTGTGGAATATTTTACCAGGATCTAGATTAACTAATAAGTATGTCGACTAACATCCTAAATATGAATTTTCTAAAACAATAAAAATAAACACATAAGTGTTTAACAAAACCTTACATTGATTGTAGCGGAATAAAATAACTCCTTCCGTTCAAGATCTCTATGTCGCAGAGCATTATCAAGATCTGAACCTGGATCTCTTTCTCTCCTTCAAGTTTGGTTACCACCGTCTTGTTGGGTTTTATGCCCTAAATAAAACTCCATTTCAATGTAATCTATTTTATTCAACATCAATAAAGAAACAGAAGTATTTTTCATTCATTTGTGTATGTTTTGGTTCACTTTATCAATTGCTTGTCTATTTGATTTATAAATTCATCTTAAACCCTTTTCACATACTTGATCCTGGAATGGAAAAACCTCTGGTCCTACTTTGTGATAACAATGGAGCAATAGCAAACAGTAAAGAACCCTGAAGCCACAAGAGAAGCAAACACATTGAAAGGAAGTATCACATTATCAGAGAATACGTGGCAAGAGGGGATGTACTAGTTGAGAAAGTTGACACAGAGGACAACCTAGCTGATCAATTTACCAAAGTCTTGGTCGTGACAGCCTTTGAAAAGCACCGTCAGAATTTAGGATTAATTGATATGTACTGATTAGTTTTATATTAGTGCAAGTGGGAGTTTGTTGGGTTTTATGCCCTAAATAAAACTCCATTTCAATGTAATCTATTTTATTCAACATCAATAAAGAAACAGAAGTATTTTTCATTCATTTGTGTATGTTTTGGTTCACTTTATCAATTGCTTGTCTATTTGATTTATAAATTCATCTTAAACCCTTTTCACATACTTGATCTTGTTTATTGTGTTGTCATCACATTGGAAAGTAAACATGACTATGTGAATAAAGTTTCCTAGATTTATCAGACACAGGGTTTTACTGATATGATAATCTACAACAAGAGTTTACTTGCATTTGGAGAAATGCTATGTTCTTTCCAGAACATTGGTTAAAGTAAAGCTCAGGTTGGATGCATGGAGTATGCATTGGAAGGGACCGATATTGAACTTTGACTTAGATTTAATTAAACTTACCGTAAAATCTATTCAAGTCAATATCGCCTAGTTGATCCTAGATCAAATGTTCTTAATCCTGTTATGATTAGGCTCAATCTTGAAAGGCTATTCGTGTTCTTTGATTTGTTAGTTAAGCCTACTTTTAGGTCAGGGTGATACGTACATTTTGGGAACACGGTAGTGCAATTGAGTGGGAGCGCTAGCATAAACATGGAATCTATAGCTTCTATCTGGCGAATAGTAAGCAAAGGATGATCTCCTTCGAGCTTGACCAAACGAACATAAATGGTGGAGTACTCATTTCACATAAGTTGAAATATCATTTATACGGGGTCAAGTGTTTTAAGGATAAAATACATAGTAGGGTGTTACGGTAATCTAATCCCTTTACAGTGTAGATCATTCATATAGAGGATCATTGATCACATTAGGATTATAACAATGGATAACTAATGATGCGTCTATATGGTGGAACATATAGAGCATTCTATATGCTGAGAGTGCAATTCTAAGTTCTATGCATGGATTCAACGAAGAATTAATAAGTTAGTGAATTTTAGTGCTAAATTCTTGATCTACTTATTGGAAGCTCGGTTATATAGACCCATGGTCCCCGCACTAGTTGAGATAATATTGTTTGTAAGACTCATGTAATTGGTTTTGATTAATCAATTATAATTCTCAAATTAGACTATGTCTATTTGTGAAATTTTCACTAAGTAAGGGCGAAATTGTAAAGAAAGAGTTGTTAGGGGCATATTTGTTAATTATGATACTTTGTATGGTTCAATTAATAAATATGATAAATGAAAATATTATTAAATAGTTAGAATTGGCATTTAAATGGTTGAATTAGAAAATTGGCGTTTTTGAGAAAATCAGATACAAAAGTGTTAAAATTGCAAAATTGCAAAAAGCAAGGCCCAAACCCAATAAGCCATGGCCGGCCACTTTTGTAGGCATTTTAAACTGATATTTTCATTATTTTAATGCCAAATAATTCAAACCTAACCCTAGTGGAATGCTATAAATAGGTAGTGAAGGCTTCAGGAAAATTACACTTCTGATTCAGAAAAACCTGAGCCTCTCTCTCTACCTTGGCCGCCACCCTCTCTCTCTCTTCTTCCTTGATAATTTCGAAACCCCTTAGTGATTAGAGTAGTGCCCACACACAAGCAATACCTCAATCATAGTGAGGAAGATCGTGAAGAAAGATCATCAGCAAAGGAGTTTCAGCATCAAAGATTCAGAGAAAGAGATCCAGGTTTAGATCTTGATAATACTCTGCTACAGAAAGGATACAAGGGTTAGAGATCTGAACGGAAGGAGTCATTTAATTCCGCTGCACCCAATGTAAGGTTTCTTAAACTTTATATGTGTTTATTTCATCGTTTTAGAAAGTTCATATTTAGGGTGTTAATAAACATACTTGTGAGTAGATCTAAGATCCTGGTAAAATAATTCCAACACGTCTTACTCACTATGATTAAGTACTTGACTTGCTATATGTGGGCATGACACTCTATCACTCAAGGTTTCAAATATGGAAGAACAATGAATGAGGCTGAAATCACTAAGGAAGGAATACTCTCTCATCTAGGTTGGTTGAATAGTCAAGTTGACATTAGTTGAGGGAAATAAACTCCTCAGCATAAGATTGTGGTTGTCCCTCATCCTCAGGAGCGTATGGTTGTGGAACATACGCCTCACCAGCCACCTCTCCTTCTTCCTCTTGTTCGGCAGCGTTTCTCTTCTTCTTAAGGGATTGGACTTCGGCTTTTAATTTTTCAATCTCCTTCGCTTGCCGAGCCACAACATCAGACACTTCCCTTTTCTTCCTGCCGAACAGTTTAGATGCCCTGGTCAGGAACCTGCAAATCATAAAATGCAAATTAGCTACGATTTTATTTGTGTAACTAAATAAATAACATTTCAAGTAATAGCATACCCAGCAGCCCTGACACGTCCAGGATGCTCTGGTGTCCCGAGCGCCTGCGTCAGGATATCGTTTTGGCCCTGGACCTGAATTTGTCCCTGACTAAGCTTCTCCTCTAATTGAGCCTAATGCACGCATATATTCAAGCAATTAGTATCTGAATTATATACACTAACTCATTAGTAGAACTCAATTAAGGATTAATATATACTTACTATCTTCTCTGCAATTTTCTTGTCGTAATCAGTGACAAGTTTTCGACTCTTGGTGCGAGATTTGATCCATACACGGTGGCGGGGGGGGGGGGGGGGAGATCTGGAACGTCGAGATCATTTTTCTATATTATTTTATAACAATTAAATGAGCAACAATTAAATTTTATAGCACATTATTAGAATTTAAGCATTACTTACCACAGCTTCCCGTACGTTCACCATTCCACTCCGACCACTTCGATATCTAGATTGGATTTTCAAGGAACGTTCACGTTGCACATTACTCAATTTCTACAATGCCAAAATAATACATTAGATACATGTACTTATATTTAAGAGTTTATCTTAGTACAAATATAATTAGCGTACCTGAAATTTAGGAGTTAGTCGACTTTCAACAAAAGTGCACCAATCAGCATGGTCGATCTCGGGGGGCGTTTCAGGGACTTGTGTCAGTCGTCCCAGATCCTTCTCTTTCATAGCGGGCATTATGATGTCTTTTGTCATCCTATTCTTGAAGTCTTTCATTAACTTCCCAGCTAGGATGAGACAATCATGTTTGAAGGAGTCCGACACAATGAACCCCGTCTAGTTTGAAGGAAAACAAACACGGTTAGAGTGAACATTTGAATTAATAAAAAAACAAATCAAAATTCTAACAAATAACTGCTTACTTGGATATCTGTCCAAACTTTATTTTTCAGAGTAGGGTTGACTTCTTTCCAATTTTTATACGAAAACCCTATCGTCTGACGGCATCTGACTCCTAAAGTTCATACGAGCTGGGCATAGCTTTTACCGCAGTATTGTCCTTTGTCATTAACCTCGAGGGCCACTCTTTTGCCTTGATCCATTAGCTTGGATATTTCATTCATTTGAGTAGGCCCTTTTGTAGGTATTACTGTTGGACACTCTGCCTTTAGGTCTAAATAACCCGAGTTGGCCATATCTACACCATTAACAAACAAAATTTGAGAACCTTTCAAATATGAACTTTGACATTGATAATCATGCTACTAACACGAACATGTTTTGAGTCGAATATAAAGACCTACTAAGTATAATAAATGCATGGACACATCAATTAGATTATACAAGACAAGTTTATATGAATGTGTTATGTCACCTAATTTCTTACAACTACAGAGTAATAACCTAGTTATTTATGTTATGTACTTTTCCTTTAACATTTATGTTTTTTATAATAAAATTTGATCCAAATTCTACCGAAATTTTGGCAGCATAACGACTGTAATTGGACGTTCCCAAAAATTTTAAAAGTGCCTAAAGTAACAAACAAAACAAATATAACAATACAGAACAAAGAAACTAACATAAACAATACAAAATTTATCCACCCATCCGACCGCAGTACATGTATTCACAGAACCTACTTCACTACGGATGAATATTTAAGATATTCAAACTCAACTAACCATGCATTGATAATTAATTATAATAACAAAAGGTTAGCGGATGGATATACCTATTGCAAATCCGATCAACACCGAAATATGTCGACCCTCAAATATTAGCACACAACCTATAACATAATGCAATATACAACCAAATTAAAATTTTAATTATTAAATTACTTACTAGTTATTGAATAAAGTAGCAAGTTACTAGTTACTAATTTCCATAGTTAATTTTTTTAAAAATAACATATACATATATACATATATAATCAATTATATATCACACTACCATTATTTTAAAAACTTTAACTCTAAACTAATTAAATTCCTACTACCTCTCATTCTCATTCACAACAAATATATATACAATGCAAATACACAAAATACACAAAATACACAAATAGTATATACACAATATATATACACACAACATATATATAAACACATATTCAATAATAAAATACAAAATATATACATATATATTATATATCAAGTTAATAAATATTTACCTTATAAACGCAATCCGGCGATAAAATGCTACAAAAATCCGATCACCTGTAGAACACACACAATAGAATATTAATAAAATAAAAAAATCTTAAAAAATTTACAAAAACGAAATAATACCAATGTACATAAATAAAATGAATAGAAAGCATATTTATACCTTAATGGACGTTGAGACTCAACGTTTTCTTCGCTAAAATCGGTGGCTGGAGTTAGTCTCATCGGACCGACATCATCCCGTATTAGTCTCGGTCTTCTTGTATCAAAAAAGTTCCGAATAGGAACCATGGCCTTCAACCACGGACCATAAAGAGGAACCGCCTCACCCACTAGCGGATAGGCATAAACCTTCTGTTGCACACACCCCCCCTTTCATGTCCAATGAGGCCACAATTAAAGCAAAAAGTGGGAAGCTTTCTGTATTTAAACTGAATCCAAGGCCAGCCCTAACTTTTAGTGGGCCATAGAAAAAAAATTATTTTGGGCCCTTATTTAGAAAAAAATATAATATTTTTGAAAATCAGTAAAAAAAAATTGTATAATTTTAAAAGGGAAATATTTTTTTTTGGGCCCTTGGGATAGGTGGGCCCTAGGCACAGGCCTAGCCCGCCTATACCCAGGGCTGGGCCTGACTGAATCCACTCACGTCTTCCACGATTGATACTCAAAAAGAACCCAGCAGGCAGCTGTATATTGATCAGAATCTCTACTTTAAGTTTCAAAAAACCCCTTCTAGCAATAACCACATTCGAAGCTCTGTCTGAATCAAGAAAGGTTCCCACCTTCGTCCCTATGACTGTAGAATTTTGGGCAGCCAAATAAGGAGTTGGCAACCCATGAATCTCCACCCAGAAAACAACTTTGAACATATCCACACTCTGCCAATGACCATCGTCCGACCATTCCCTCAGGTTCAACAATTGGTTAGCAACGATCCAAGGTCTTCTATTCAGAACCTCTTCCTTATCTTCTTTTACATAAAAAAAGATCCCCCATAGTCCTGTAATGACCGCTTTAGTAATTTGGATTAGTAAAGGCAATTAGCACTAATTTTTATTATTTTATTATTATTTATGAATTTATTTAATTGTGGACCCCAATATTTAGAAATAAATATTAGAGTTATAATTTCTCAATTCTGGAGATTTTATTAAACTCTAGGGGTATTATTTATCTTATATGTGAAATATGTTATTTTTGTAATTTTTGCTCGGCGACAACGAAAAATGCGATGGATGGCTAGTTTAATCACATGGGTAAGTTTAGAACCTTATTTCTTAGTGGGAAATATTTTTTGAGGAAATAAAGTATCGGGATTGAGCGAGGTTATGGAATTTAACCATTTTACCCCTAGCTTTTGGTTTATCCTAGTTTTATGTGTAAGGGCATTATAGTCATTTAGTAAAATGGTTAATGAGTGTTAGGTGGCAGCCTTGGGTGATGACACCTATTTTATTTCAGCCTAATTGAATGTAAAAGAGAAGTATTACTTTGAAAGAAAGCATATTAAGAAAAGAAATTAAAATTAGAGAAAATACCATTTCTCTTTCTCTCTCTTGGTGTTCGGCCCCTCTCAAACCAGAAGGAAAACTCAGCCAAGCTCCCTTTTTTCTGTGTTTTCAGCCAAAGATTCAAGGAGAAACAATCAAGGTAAACCCTAGCTTCTTTCCTTTTAAGTTCTTGAAGTTGTATTTTAGTTTCAAGAGGTGATTTTGGGTTATAGGGGCTGTTAGGGTTTGATGCTTGCATAGTTTGAATTCTAGGACTTGTATGGATTGATTTTAGTTCATATCAGCTGGTTTTGAGATTTATTGTAAGTTTTTTGCAACTTTGAGCTTTGAGTTCAAAGCTTTGAGCTTTAATGGCAACTTGGGTTTTGGTGGTTTGTTCTGTGAAATACTGGCTGGATTATATTGTGTATGCCCTTATTAGGTACTCTAGAAGGTTTCATGGAAATTGGTGGAGAATTGAGCAACAAATGAAGGGCTTTGGGAAACCTGGTGCAAACCGGCTAGCCGGTTTGCAGTGCCAGGCAGGGTTCCCCGGGCCTTTCATTTTCTCAATTTTCGCCTTTGCGGTGCCTCGGTTGGGTGTTTCCCCATTTCCAGAGTTAGAATAACCCATTGAGAGTATAATAGAACCTAGGGTTTCGGTTTTGGGTTTCCCTGGATTAGGGTTTTAATCATGTAACTTACCCGGTTTCAAAATGTGATTAGGGCATCCATCTAGCACGAGATTTCCGTTCAGGTCGGCCATCACACTTGAATTCAGAAATCAGGTAAGAACTGAATATAATGTGTGATATGGTTATCTGAATGTATGTATATGTGTGTGTATATGCATGCTTAGATTGTTGTTTGCACTACCAACACTTGTGTGGTTATGATACAGAGTGCATTGGTATAGTGAGTGTTGTTTGTGAGTACAATACAGTGATACCAACACGAGTACGGAAAAGTGCTAGGTGTGTGGTATATCACTCGGTGGTACTCAGGGTACGAAACAAACCCTACCAACACTCGTACAGTGAGGTACGTTGTGTATGTGGTATAGTGGGTGTACCCTAGTATTGAACGTTCACGCTCATCTGTTAAGCCCTATAAATAGGTGTATGGGCACCTAATTACAGGTCGAAAATTATATAATATGTTATATGCATTTCTTACTGAGTCTGTCGACTCACAGTTCTGCTTCCTTGTGTAGGTAAAGGAAAGGCGAAGGCTGAACAAGAGTGAACTAGAGCTCGGGTGGGATTGTACATGTCAATGCAACGCGACCTGGAGTGTTCGGTCTCGGGACATCTGGGGATTGTATTTTGGTAGTCGCTGTGCGACCTGTAATTTGTATATTTTGGAATATTAACTTTTAAAAGTTTGAAAACAGGATCCCGATACTTGTAAATATTTTATTATATTATAAAGTTTATTAATTAATATAAAAGTTTTAATTTGACACGATTTTTAAAAAAAAAATATTCTTTGATTAGCAAAGATTGCACTGTGATTGAGAAAACACTGTAGCGTGCCTTAGCATTAGGGCGTTACAGTCCCATCTCCAAGGTTTTCATGCGCCATTTGCCTCTCAGGGTCCATATACCCCCCAGTATTTGCTTAACCCTACTCTTAGGCAGTTGTCGAGAGCCAAAAATTTTCGCCAGTACCCCTCCTTTAGCAACCTCCGCACTGATCTCAAAGTCGGCTTCTAGTTCTAAAGTAACTTCATCAAGAATCTGTTGTCTCAACATCTCAACATTATCTTCCGGTGATATCAGCTCATCCACCAAAGTTAGTCCCGGTGCTTGCTCCTGTTCCTCCATAGCCAAAGAGACCCGATGGAACGGAAAAATAAAGAAAGCAAGAAGGCACACAAGAAAGGAAACTCAGAACCACAAGAAAGAGGAAGAATAAACCCTCAGCTCACACACGGAAGCATACATAAATAAATTGACACTATTAAATTTTGGTGAAAGACAACTCAGAACAGCGAGAAAGAGGAAGAATAAACCCTCAACTCACACACGGGAGCACACATAAAAAATTACTTTACGTGTTATAAATATTTAGCTTGTAATTTGAAAACTTAATTATTTTTTGTTTAGTATTATATCACACACAAATTTTCCTTCATTTTGTGAAACTTAATTACTACTTCTCTTAATCATAAGTTCTAACATTATTTTTAGTACTCATTTCAATGGGCTTCTTCCTCTTAATTTTGTTTTTTTTTTCTTAATCATTCTATTCTTTTTGTGATTATTTCTGTTTAAACAAATTTTTTTTGTAGCTACAGAAAGTTACTATACAAAGATAGCTAAATGAAATCTAAATGTAAAAAGTACTAACGAGTTCTTTGACTTTTAATTTTTTATGTTGTATTTTGTAACGTTCCCGCTTCAAGTCTCCATTCGGAATGAATGACTCTTATACACGAGTATGTCACTCTAGTGGCTTCCTAGATTAATGACCGACCCTACAAACCAACACGAGTGTTTCAAGCGTGCTTTGTCCTCACTCACACGCTTCCTATTTTAATATAATTTTAAGCTCTAAAAATCATTAATTGTTAATATAAAATTTTATTACAATTACTCTAAAAAAAATATATAGCGGCCCATGCAAAGCATAAGCATGCGCTTCCCACTAGTATTGATATATGAAACAATTTATCAAAAAAAAATAATAAAAAATTCTTAACTTTGTAGGTACTGCGCTTATATGAGTCTCCAATTAATAAATGAATGAAAAATAAGGCAATTTTTTGAATACCTCTATTATCATGGATAATGACAAGTTTTTTTCTTCTTTTTTAATTGACAATAAAGTCAACTTAGTGCGTCGGTAAGCCTTTTTTTTTCACTAGCAACCAACTGTCGGCAAAGTCATTTTTTTTTGTGCAAATTAAGTGAACCTCATTGCAAATTAAGGTCCGTTTGGCATAACTTTTATAGCTTTTAGAAAAGATAAAAACTACTTTTTGAAAAAAGTTGTGATAAAATTATGTTTGGTAAACAGTTAAAAAATAATTTTTTGAAAATTTTTTGGGGAAGCTACAGCTAAAAACTGAAACTGCTCCAACCCAACTTTTAAAAAAAGTTGTTTTGATTAAAAGACTACAATAATTTTTTTTTTTACTAAAACTATATTTACTTATTTATTACATATTAAAAAAAATTAACATAAACTAATTATAATAAAATAAATAATTATTAAATCTCTTATTTTTTTTTTAAAAATAATTTATATATTACTTTAATATTAACAAACAACATCAACCTAAAATTTTTCTTATATACTTGAGTTTCTATTTTTTTTTTACATTTGATAAAACATAATAAACAAATACTATAATTTTTTTTTTATCAAATGCATATAAATTTATATTTAAAAAAAAATAAAATATTATATAAAATAAGTTTTTACATATTTGTGATTATAATAAATTAGATTATAACATTATCATTATCATTATAATAGATTTTAACAACTCACAGTACTTTAAAATTTATAATTTACCAAACATTCAGCTTAGCTTTTTTTCACAGTTTTGCTACAGTTGTTTTTTCTCACAGCACAGCTACAGCTGCTTTTCCCACAGCACACTGTGCCAAACTGGCCCTTAAAGTGATCTTCACCAACCCATCATATCACCGGTGAAAGCAAAATCGTCGGTGTCATTTTGCCCTATGGTGGGGGAAAGGAGTTTGGCTTGCGATTTGTCACATCGACAAAAGTTTCCTGCAAATATCATGGCATCATATATTAGGACTCATTTAGTACATCGTGTTGCATTGTATTATATTGTATAGTATTGATTTGTGCTGAATGGTATTGTATTAATATTATTTAATACAATACTATGTTTGATATTAACTTGTATTAATAGTTTGTATAAAATTATAGTATCTTTATCATAAACTCGACTCCAACTCTGACACTTGTCCAAGTCCTGGGTCTAGAGCCGAATTCGGGTCTGGAGCTGGGTTCAGGTCTAAGTCCAGGTTCGATTTAGAGTCTCGGCCCAAGGTTCGAGGTTCGGGACCAGGGAGTTCTGGAGCTGCGTCTAGGTCTGGGTTTGGGATTCGGGGCCAGGTCTGGGTCCAGGGTCTGGGGTCTGGGTCTGAGGTCAAAGTCGGGTCTGGGTGTGAGATTTAGAGCTGAGTCCGAGTCTAGGTTCAGGGCCGGGTTTGGGGTCGGGTATGGGTCCGAGTCCTGAGTTTGTGGCCGGGGTCCAAGACTGTTTGACAATCAGAGTCCCATGATCCGTCAGGGGAAATACCGAGAGTTGTACAATCCTACATTGCATGAGAAATGTTAAGTGTGATGATTCTAAGACTGTGTAGGTATGAGACTACATAGTTGAAGAGGACTTAATTGGATTGATTGGCACTATATTAACAACGTGCATCTTATTTTCTGGTAGTCCATGATGAAAGAACTCCACAGTTAAGTGTGCTTAATATGAGATAATTTCAAGATGGGTGACCTCTTGGGAAGTTTTCCCAAGAAGCATACGAGTGAGGACAAAGCACGCCGAAAGTACTCGTGTTGCTCTCTAGGGCTAGTCGTCAGTCCAAGAAGCATCGAGAGAGACGAACTAGTGTATAAGAACTATCATTCCGTGGGTGTAAGGACCCAATGGAGGCTTGAAGCAGGGACATTACAAATGGTATCAAAGCCTTAACCCAGCCAAAAGTGTGGTCGACGAGGACGTCGGACCCCCAAAGGGAGTGATTGTGGCAGTCAGAGTCACGTGATATGCAAGGGGAAAGATCGGGAGCTGTACAATCCCACATCACGTGGGGAAGTTCAAGTGTGATGATTCTTAGACTGTGTAGGCATGAGACTATATAGTTGAAGATAGCTTAAATAGATTGGTTGGTACTACCTATATCAACAAGGTGCATCTTTTTTTTTTTTGGTAGTCTACCACGAAATAACTCAATAGTTAAGCGTGCTTGACCTGGGGTAATTTCAGGATGGGTGACCTCTTGAGAAGTTTTCCTAAGAAGTATGCGAGTGAGGACAAAGCACTCTGGAAACACATGTGTTGGTCTATAGGGCCAGTCGTTAGTGCAGGAAGCAGCCAGAGTGAAGAACTCGTGTATAAGAGCCATCATTCTGTAGGTCTAAGGGCCCAATGGAGGCTTGAAGTAGGGACGTTACAGACCGGGTCTAGGGCTGGGGTTTGGTGCTCAGGGTCGGGATCGTAGTTTGGGGTCCGGGATCTAGAACCAGGGTCCGAGGTCTAGGGTCTGGTCTGGGGCGTCGTCAGTCTAGGAAGCAACTAGAGCGACGAACTTGCGTATAAGAGCCATCATTCCGTGGGTGTAAGAGCCCAATGGAGGCTTGAAGTGGGGACGTTACAAACTAGGTCCAGGGCCAGGGCCAGGGTCTGGGTGCGTGGTCCAAAGGTCGGGACCAGGTCCGGGTCCAGGATTCCCAACCCCGGACCCTTTGTAAATATTATAATACAAAGCTAATACAGATCATATTTTTGTATTAAATACTACGATTCACATTGTATTAAAATTTATGGTCGTAACAATCAATACAATAAATATTTTATCTAAACGTAGTATTACTTGTTATTTTATACAATACGATCCTTATACGGCCTACCAAACGTGCCCTTATAAATTATATCTCCAGGAATATTATAAATAATTTAGGGGTTCTTTTAATTTACATACCTAATTTAAAAGATAATAATTATACAAATAACAAAGGAAATTTTAATCATGAAATGGCGTGTATTATATACGGAGCTTCCAAAATAATACATAGAGATATACTATTTTTAAGCTTCACCCACATTCTTAGTCACTTTTATTTTTGTTTCAGCGCCACTTTTTTTTTTCTTTGAGTACATTCTTTTTTCTCTTTGTTTGTATCATCAAAAACTTAATTAATCTTTTCTTTTTTCTAAAATCTATTTTTATCATGCTTTTAAAGAAGAATTATAGTTACATCATTAATTGTTTGGACAGTGCACACAATTTTCCATTTGCAAGAAATAGGATTGTGGAACTATACATTTGGGTATTAGGTGTCTATTATGAACCCCAATACTCTTTTGCAAGAAATATTTTAGTGAAGATCGTAGCCCTTACCTCAATCGCTGATGATATTTATGATTCATATGGTATATTTGAAGAACATAAGCTCCTTATTGAAGCAATTGACAGGTTTGGTTTCAACATATTGTATATATAGTCATGTTTGGTTGATTTTCTGCTTTTTGCCTTTTAGTTTTTTGCGAAGCTCTTCTTGAAATAACTATTAAAACTAGCTTCTATTAAATAGTTCTTTAGAGCTAAAAGTTAAAATTCAGTAGTTACCTAACTAGTAGTAAAAGTGTTTTTGAAGCTTCAAAAATCTAAAAAAAGCTTTTGAAAACCTAGCTAGCCAACCAGGGCGGACATATATCTTCCCTTAATTAATTAATTTATCCATATTATAAAATTAATTAATAATTTTTTTTTTTTTTGTTTTCAGGTGGGACAAAAATAGTATGAATAAACTCCATCCAGAATACTTGCAGAAATATTATAAGATACTTTTGCAATCTTTAGAGGAATTTGAACAAGAGTTTGAAAAGGAGGAAACTTACAAAGTTTACTATGGAAAAGAAACGGTAGGGTTAAGAAATATAATTTGATACATAGTAATATATAGGTAGAATTGTAGGTAAAATTAAATATTATTTTTACTTCTAGCACAAGGGTGTTTTCTATATTTTTGGCACCTAAAGAATTATCACTACGAAAAATCTTATTTTTAGTCACAACAAAACTTGTGACTAAAAGTAAAAAAGTTGTAGCTAATTATAAATTATTATTTATATGTTGTGACTAAGAGGTCCATGGCTAAAAGTATTAGTCACAAAAATTACAATACTAAATGTATTTTTAATCACAATACTTGTTGTGACTAAAACTAAATTAGTGACAACTTGTATCTAAATTCTATGTTTTAGTCACAAATAATTTTTTGTTGTGACTAAAAGTCACATTTAGTCACAAATAATTTATGTGTAACTAAAAAGTTGTCACTAAAAAGTAGCAGATTTTTGTAGTGTAGAAAACAGAAAATTAATATAACATTGTATATTGTAGTTATAAACAGACATCTCAAATGTTTTTTATAAAAATTTAAAAGTAATTCACATTAACTAAAGTTCAAAATAATTTATTAAGTGTTTTTTATTTTCAACAACAATAAATAATTTAAAATTTCAAAAAACAATTAGAATGCTTAATACAAATATAATGTACATTATTATTGTATAAAATAATTAAAATATAATTTTTTTTATGTGCCAAAATTAAAAATTCTACAACAGAAGCAAAAATGACTTACTTAAATAATTTTTTCTTCTTTTTTTTAATAATTCTAATTATTTTTTAATAATATATATTTATAAATATTAACATGCAGTTTAAAAGATTATTAAGAGGTTATTTTGAGGAAGCCCAATGGTTGAATGAAGGATATATGCCAAGTTTGGAGGAGCATTTGAAAGTTTCTTTGGTTACTTCTGGTTATTTCATGTTGATGGCTTCCTCTTTAGTTGGAATGAAAAGTAACAATATTGTAACCAAACAAGTTTTTGAGTGGCTCTCCAAAGACCCCAAGATTGCTAGGGCAACCGCTAGTGTTTGTAGGTACATGGATGATGTGGCTGGTCACAAGGTACATAATTAATAACAATATATAAATTATGATTTCATGATATATAATATACGAGCGTTGTTATTTGGTATTAGTAGTGTTTAGTACTATCGTGAGCTAGCGCCGAATTGTAAATAGTTAACGATATAATGTATTATCAAAATTTAATCATGTGGGATCAGTAGTCATAGTTATTAAAATAAAATTATGTGAGACCCTATATGATTTTATTAGCGATATAATATTTTAAAAAGTACTAGACACTAGAGATACCTTTTAACATTTCTCATAATATATTTTTCTTATTCTAGTCTTGGCAATTGTCCACCCTGAAATTTAAGATCTTTATTATATATTTGTATAGGAAGTTTCAAAGGTGAGGCATTTAAAAAAAAAATCCATTTAATGTAAACTTTTAATTGACCAAGTGTATAATAATAGGATGATCCTTAACGGATTGTATAGAAATTACATTAGGATTGAAGGAAATGACTAGGTCTCACTCGCTAGCTAACTTCTCTCTCTCTTTTCATACTTCATTAAAGAACTAAGATGTTTTTCCTATATTTATATATATAGGGCCCGTTTGGTAAGCAGGACTGGATTGGATTAGACAGACTAATTTGTCCAGTCCAGTGTTTGGGCATGTTGGAAGTCTGGATAACTACTCCAGCTAATCTCATCTGTCTGGGATTATTTATCCCATCCAGCAGGGTGGGATAAATAATCCCATGCAGGTGAGATATTTTTTTTTATTGTTTTTATAATTTTGATTTTATTAATATATTTTAAATTTAATAAGAATTTAAACGAAAAAATTATCACATTCATTTATAATTTTTTTTTATCAAAAACTTAATCATTAAAATTAGTGAAAATGTATAATTGTGAATTATCATACATAAGCTTTTAAATTTTAAAGTATTATTAATTAAACAATAGTTAATTAAATTGATTCTAAGAGAAACAATATGACAATAAAATTATATATTATTTTTAAATTACTAGAAAATTTATATAAATATTTTAAAATATGAGATTCTATTATTTATGTTTTTCCTTAAAATTTACACACTTATTTTGTTTGACTGAGCTTTTGCTTTTTACTTTTAGCTTCTCAAGAAGATCTTCTTAAGAACTTTTCAAAGCTAATAGCTAAAACTCATCACTAGTATATCCAACCAAAAATAGAAGTGATTTTGGAGATTTAGAAGCCTAAAAATATCTTTTAAAAACCGAAACAACCAAGACCTAAGTGTTCACACACATTATCAATATTAAACTTTCTAACAGTTGCATGTACAATATTCTTGTCCTATACTTATATAAGTACGTACATATACATTTATGTCAAATATTTTCAGATTTATTAATAAATTTTTGGTACATATGCATACAGAATGAGCAAGAGAGAAATCATATACCATCTACAATAGAATGTTACATGAAGCAATATGACGTATCAGAAGAAGAAGCATGTGATGAAATGAATAGGCGAGTGGTTATTGCATGGAAAGAAATAAATGAAGAGTTTCTGAAACCAACTGAAGCAGCTTCACCTATATTAGTTCGTGCTCTGAATCTTGCTAGGGTTATAGATCTTCTCTACAAAAATGGTGATAACTATACACAAGTTGGAAAAGTCACTAAAGATAGTGTTGCTGTCTTGCTCATTGATCCAATTCCATAATAAATTTAGCTCTCATACTTTATATATATATATAATATGTACTCGCAAGACTTCTAATTATATAATAAGCATGTTAAATAAATCAATAAATAAAGTATTTTTTATGAAAAAAATTGCGACACAAATCTCTAAAAATTTAAATTTGATGGAGATAAGTCTTCAATCTCCAAAATTAGCAGTAATAACGATCTCCAAGGTCACGCTTTTTGTTTGTATATTAGTCCTTTTATTAACAGACCTGTTAGATACTAATAAAATGACACATGTCCATTTATTATTATAGTCCTGATCATAATTTTAATTAAAAATAATTTAATAGGAAAAACTAAAAAAATATTTTTAAATCATAAAATTATTATTTTATTTTCTTTTCCTTTTATTCTTCTTCGTCTTCTTTCATAAAGCAAACAATATTGTCAGTAACCCAAACCTACCCCAACCCTCACTCCACCCCATCCCTAGCCATGACCCTCCCCCACCTCCTTTCCCGACCACAGTCACTGTTTACTGTTGACTTCGAAGACCACTAGAAAAAAAATAAAATCCAAATCTAGATCTTAACCCACTTGTTGGAATCAAAATCAAACCACACAAAAACTAAAATATACGTCTTCTTCTTGCTCGACCAGGTCTCTGTTCAAGAGCTTCGATTGCAGGAGAGATAGATAAATTATGGGCTTCAATGATATCCATTAACAGTGTCGAAAAAGAATATAGAGAGATAGAGAATTGGAGAGGTTTCATTAGATGGGGGTGTTGCTAGTGAGGGCCGATTTTCTCACCTAGGAACGATGTCGGTGAGGTCTCGAGTTCAGATCTAAGCATGCATGGTGTGGTATGTTAGAAAAATTAGTAGTAAACCTAAGATCAATTTGTATGTAACATAGAACACAATAATAACATATAATAATTAGTTATGCGTACCTGATTGATCCATAGCAATTACCTTAATTCGATCCATAGCAATTACTTCAATTCGATAGTGCAATACTATCAACTAAGCCTTCCTCCCTAGATCTCTAAATCAGAACCAGTTTATTTATCTGATTATCAAAAGTATACAATTGTGATGAGACAATATGTATTTATAGAGTTAGGGAGGAGACTGAGCTACATAACCCTAGTTGGACTGGGTCTGCTCATCAAAGGCTTCAGTCAACTAAAAAAGCTTACACTTTTGCTTCACCTAGACTTTACACACAGATGCTAAGCCCATTAACAAGTGATCACCAACAACATGGGCTAACACAACAAACACTACAAGAAATGTCACTTTTACCACCACAGTTCAAAAATAACTTTTACCAGCGCATTTCGCAAACTGCGCTGGCAAAGAGGTCAAAGTTTTACCAGCGTACATTTGCAGTGGCTAAAATCTAACTTTTACCGGCGCATTAATGCGCTGGGAAAAGTAATTTTTGCCAGCGCTTTTTATATGCTGGCAAAAGTTCTAATACCAACATTGATTTGTCAACCCTCTTTTGCCAACATATCACAAGTAAATTCTATTTTACCAGCGCAATACTAACTTTTGCCAGCACAAAAATGTGCTGGCAAAAGTGACATTTCTTGTAGTTAAAGAACTATCCAATCAACTTAAGTTTTAATAAAACCAATAAAAGTTAATGTAAGCCCAAATAAAAAGTCTAACATGGTATCACTACAATAATTTTGGATATTAGGGGTGACTAATTTAGGAGCGACACATTGTCGCCTCTAAATAATATGGGTATTAGGGGCGACTTTGATGTGCTTTCCCTTTAAAAATCTTATATAATTTTGTTTATTTCGTACAACTTTAAGGGTGACAAATTTTGCCACTAAAACTTTTAGGGGCGATAAATTAAGTATTAGGGGCGGCTTTTATCGCCCCTAATACTTATCGCCTTGAAATCCCAAGCTCGACCCATTCTCCTTCATTTTACCCTAAAAATTTTCAGAAAAAAGAAAAATATTGCTCTCCCCTTTTGAAATTTTAAGCGCTACTTTCCCCCGACTAATATTTATGAACCCGATCGCGTCTCATTCTCTCCCTTTTTCTTTCATCTCGCAAAATCTTCACCCATCTTTTTGCTGCTGGACTGTTGCCTGTATGACATCTTCGCTTGTCTGATGTCATCATCCCTGACACCATCATCCAAGCTTTGGTCGCCCTCCTCCATAGGTGTGTGGTTTTCTTGTAAAACTAATTTAAATATGTGTGTGTAAATGTTTATTTTTTGTATATTTATTTTTGTTAGTTTTTGTATGCTACGAGAGTTTTTGCGTGCAAATTTTAAATTAATTTTGGGATAGTAAGATCATGTTAATACTTTTAATTTTCTTCTAAAAAAATTGATTTAATGTTTTGAAAAATTATGAATACTGTGATTCTTTTTAATTATATGTTTGTTCTAGTTTTTTATTTTTTAATTGTATTAAAGTTTTTGTGTGTGATTATGTTAAAAAATGGTATATGTTTATATTTGTATGATTACATATGATTATATATTTTCAAAAATCGAGAGAGAGAGAGAGAGAATTGTTTTTCAATTTTCGAGTTTCGTAAATCATTTGACCTAGTACACATGTTCAGTCCTATTTATCCTAAAAATATATATAAAATTCAGAATGAGAAATGAGATATATAGATACATTAAACAAAGCATAGATTTATTCATATGAAAGTACCAATTTGGATATACATCTTACATTCCCACATTATAATAACATGGTTTGACATATATATCCTAGTATAATAAGTAGTACTAGAGAGGTACTTTCTTATTCCAAATCAAAAACAAACCCCACACACAAACATATTATACATATACATATATAATTACTCATCAACATAACCTACACCATTTGATGGTCCTTTGTAAAGAAAAGGCAAGAAAGTACTATGCCCAGGAATCCAAGGATCATAACCCGACTGTATATGCCTACCATCACCAACTTTCCAGCGTAAACCCTTGAGAAGAAGCTCTCTAGCCAAATGGATTCCTTGCCAAGTGAGAGACGGTGAGTGACCCAAAGAAGCTTCCAAAAAACTGCTATTTGGAAATTCTATTTTTCAAAAAAAAAAAAAATGTATGAAATTCTAATATCTCCTTCCCAATAATTGCTATCGTGAAGATGCTTCATTTAATGTTGGAAAGAAGAATTCTTCCACACTTGAAATTTTTTACAAATTTTATGGACTATTATTCACAAGTTTTTAGTTATATTCTAATACTGGACATCATTCTACTTGTATCTCCCTCCACACCTTTTGAAACTTGATGGAATTTTTTAGTATCTCAAACGGTTTTAAACCGTAAGAGATTCTCTTGCTTTTAACAAAAACCCAATTCAGATCTAATTAACTTCAAATTATTTCGTCTCTCTCAAACATAGCCTTATTAACCTTAAGTAACCCACTTCCCTCCCAATCAGACATCTTCTCTTCGAACCCAGAACACAAACTTGAATCCCCTCTATCTCTTTCTTCGTCTCTTCCGTGTGCCTTCTTCTTCTTCTTCTTCTTCTTCTTCTTCTTCTCTCTCTCTCTGTTGAAAATAATGAAAATACCATTACTGAATTGGATGAAGATTGCAATTGATGACAGACAATCATTAGCTGTCATATAGTACACTTTCTGTTAGGATTCTCCAAATATTTTGGAGATTTTATATTGTGAATATTCCCTGATTATTCCTCTCTAGAATCTTCACTTTTTGTACTATAAATATGTGTACACAATACTGTAAAATCTATCCGTTGAGCAAATATAAAATATATTGCAGCAAAGCAAAGTTTCTCTGTTTTATTACTCTGCTTCCTTTAATCCCTTTCTGCCTTTTTGCATTTAGTCTCTCCTTTTATCTTGGTATCAGAGCCAATTCTTCATGGCTGCTCTTGCTGACTCCACTGCTACCACAGGAGGTTCTGCAACTCTTGCTGCTCCGGTTCCACCAGCACAACAACCTGCTGGTGCCATATCCATTTTTCAAAGTCTTGCCCCTTTAACCCTTAAGCTTGACCGAGGCAACTACACCTTCTGGAAGTCTCAAGCTCTACCAGCACTCCGTGCTCATGATCTTGAAGGTTTTGTGCTAAGAACTCAGATCTGTCCTCCTCAGTTTGTTGACAACACCATCGGTGGCACTGTCCCAGGAGAAACCCGTCAACTGAACGTTGGTTATGCCCTCTGGCGAAGAACAGATCAGGCCATAATGAGTTGGTTGCTCAACTCCATCTCCGAGACCATGTTTGGTCATGTGGTAAGGTGCACAACCTCTTTTGAGGTTTGACACACTCTTGAACTCTTGTTTACCACTCAGTCAAAAGCTAGGACTCTACAAATTAGATTTCAACTTCAATCCCTCAAAAAGGGAAATCTATCTATACATGACTATATGATGAAGATGACAAGCCTTGCTGAAAATCTTTCTGCAGCTGGTCAACTTATTTCTGATGAAGAGTTAATTCTCTACATACTCGGAGGCTTAGGTCATGATTATGACCCTGTAGTTATCACTTTAACATCTCGTACTGATTCTATTACTATACAGGAAGTTCAATTCCTCTTGCAGAGTCAAGAGATGCGATTGGAGCAAATGAATGCCCCCATTTCGGGCGACTTAAGCAATCCCAGTGCTAATTTTGCTGCTCAGTTTCGAAGAAACACCAACACAGGTGGCAACCCAAATGGCTTCAGTAACCCTCAGGGAAGAGGCTACTCCTCACGAGGTCGAGGACGTGGCAGAGGAGGCCGTGGAAATAGGCCTATTTGTCAGCTTTGCAATCGAGTTGGTCATGTAGTCTCAAAGTGCTATCATCGTTTCGATATCAATTTTCAAGCTCCTGCACCTGGTTCGAATCAGTCTCAGTCCAATGCTCCTTCAGGACAACAACAATCTTCTGGCCAAGGACAACAAGCCTACTTCTCCTCTGCTTCAACAGATCCAAACCAAGAGAATGCTTGGTACATAGACAGTGGGGCAACAAACCACATCACTGTCGACAACAAAAACCTGCAACACAAGGTTGAAAACAAAGGTACAAAACAGCTGCTGATTGGTAATGGTCAGTCTCTATCGATTGCTGAAATTGGAAATAGCATTTTAAAGTTGCATAAATCTCATCTGCTACTTAACAATATTTTTGTGTGCCTCACATAACCAAAAATCTATTATCCATATCCCAGCTGACAAAAGATAATAATGTTTATGCTGAATTTTACTCTGACTGTTGTATCATTAAGGATCTGGCTACGAGGAGGGAGCTAGTTCGGGGAACGCTTGACAATGGTCTATATCAGCTTCGAATACCCAAGTCATGTTCTAACTCTGCTGTCACCAATCCGAGTCTATGTTTTACTGTCTCTGAGTCTTTAAATTCCAAGAAGAGCTATGGCTCAAAGTCTCAATGTAAGAGTCAATCAAATGAGTGTATTCACTATGCTCAATCTCTGTTTGTCCAGTCTAATGAAACCAGTGACATTGATCTCTGGCACATGAAACTTGGTCACCCAAGTTTAAATGTAATGAAACACCTTTTAGTTAATGAGAAGCTTTCTTTTAAAAACTCTCTCCATTTTTGTGATGCCTGCCACATTGGCAAATCCAAGCATAAACATTATAAATCATCTCAAAAGACAGCCAAGAAACCCCTTGAAATCATTCACTCGGATGTATGGGGTCCTTCACCAATTTTATCCAAAGATGGATATAGGTATTATGTGCATTTTGTTGATGAATTCAGCAACTACACTTGGATCTATCCTCTAAAGCTAAAATCTGATGTCAAGGAAATCTTTCTTAGTTTCCAAAAGTTTGTTGAACGAAAATTTGAGACAAAAATAAAAACTCTTCACTCGGATTGGGGTGGTGAGTACAGGAGCTTAGCACCCTTCCTAAATGCTTTAGGAATCCACTTCAGACACCCATGTCCACACACACATCCTCAAAATGGTAAATCTGAGAGGAAACATCGACACATAGTCGAAATGGGGCTCACTTTGTTGATACAAGCCTCTGTTCCCCTTCACTATTGGTGGGAATCGTTTAGCACAGCAGCTTTCTTGATAA
Source organism: Cannabis sativa (assembly GCF_029168945.1). Taxonomy (NCBI): domain Eukaryota; kingdom Viridiplantae; phylum Streptophyta; class Magnoliopsida; order Rosales; family Cannabaceae; genus Cannabis; species Cannabis sativa. Next base: position 75,152,687 of record NC_083606.1, on the reverse strand, counting down.
ATCATCTCTCAACACCCACTCTCAATCACAAATCACCCACTGAAGTGCTCTTCAATGTCAAGCCTAATCTGAACTTTCTCAAAGTCTTTGGCTGTGCTTGTTTCCCACATCTTAGAGCCTATAATCAACACAAGTTGGATTTTAGATCCACAAAATGTGTTTTCCTGGGTTACAGCCCAAACCACAAAGGATACAAATGCTTGCATCCCTCGGGTCGTGTCTACATTGCTCAAAGTGTCACTTTCAATGAAAGAGACTTTCCCTTCTCCTTTGGTTTCAGTGTTGCTCACTTTAAAGGTGCTGATATCAACACATGTCCCACTCAAATTCAATACACTCAATGGTTACCATTTGTGTCTCAAGAACATGATGAAACAACAAATGCTGAAACTGATATTGATCATTGTCCAGCTACTGCTCCTGAAGTATCTCCCTCAATCTCACCTGCCAAATCTGCATCTTCCAGCAGTCAAAGTAAATCTCCAGATACTGTCACCTCCTACTCCACGATACCCCTTGAAGTACACCTGCCTATCTCCTTCTCACCACTACCAGATCACTTACCACATTCCCCACACCAGTCCCAAACTGCATCTCCTACAGAATTACCTCAACTTCCCACCAAACCCCCCCCTCCCCGCTCCACCCACACTATGGTCACTCATTCCAAAGCAGGTGTCTTCAAACCTAAACTTTTCCTTACCACTGCCACTCCCCAAACAGCAGCTTCAGACAATGATCTTTCTATTCCAAACACGGTTGAACAAGCTCTATGTTCACCCAAATGGAAAGCAGCCGTGGACGATGAGATTTATGCTCTTTTAAAGAACAAAACTTGGACCATTGTGCCTCGCCAGCCGTATATGCATGTGGTTGATAACAAATGGGTTCACCGAATTAAGTACAACTCGGATGGTTCTGTCAATCGTCTTAAAGCCCGTCTTGTTGCTAAAGGATTTCAGCAACAACCCGGCATCGACTTCTTTGAAACATTCAGTCCCGTAGTCAAGCCATCAACCATTCGTGTTATTCTCTCCTTGGCCGTCTCCAACAATTGGGATATTCAACAAATCGATATTAATAATGCCTTTCTTAACGACACAATTGATGAAGAAGTTTTCATGGAACAACCAGCCGGTTTTGTCGATCCAACAAACCCCACTGCTGTTTGCAAACTTCACAAAGCACTCTACGGCTTAAAGCAAGCCTATCGTGCTTGGTTTGACAAACTTAAAACCACTCTTCTTGCTCTTGGCTTCATCAACTCTGTAGCCGACACTTCTCTATTCTTCTTCAATCGCAATGATGCTCTCCTCTTTGTCCTTGTATACGTCGACGATATACTTCTCACTGGGAATAATGCATCACAGGTTCAAGCCATTATCTCTCAACTTCAACTCTCTTTTGCTCTTAAATCCCTTGGCTCTGTTGCATATTTCCTTGGTTTTGAGATCAGTAGGGGGCATGATGGAATTCACTTATCTCAAACAAAGTATACCTTGGATCTACTCAACAAAACTAACATGTCCAATGCCAAATCTTGTCCCACTCCCATGACTCAATGCAATAAACTCAGCCTTCAAGACAGTGCCCCTTTTGATCATCACACACTCTATCGAAGTGTCATAGGTGCACTTCAGTACGTTACACTCAGCAGACCGGACATTGCCTTCTCCGTCAATAAGCTTAGTCAATTCTTGCAGGCCCAACTCAAAATCACTGGAATGCTTGCAAGAAAATCCTTCGACCTTGCTGGTTCTGTTGGTGAAGGAATTTTCTTTGCCAAAACTTCCAATCCTGTCATTGAAGGCTTTTGTGACTCCGACTGGGCAAGCTCCTTAGACGATCGAAAATCTACTACAGGATATTGTATTTACTTTGGAAACAATCTTGTTAGCTGGAGCTCTCGGAAACAAAAATCTGTGGCACGCTCCAGCACAGAAGCTAAATACAGAGCATTAGCTCAAGCCTGTACTGAAGTCGTGTGGTTGCAGTCCCTTCTTACTGAAATAGGAATAAAATGCAAAGGGCCTGCTGTAATTTGGTGCTATAACTCAGGGGCAAGACAACTTGCCTCAAATCCTGTTTTTCACTCAAGAACTAAGCACATCGAAATCTACAAGAAAAATGGGAAATTTCTATAGACCAATCTTGGTGGGCCGAAAGTGTGTGCACCGAGATTGGTCTCTATCTCGCCGAGCTCTTAAAAAAGGGCCATAATTGATCACAAGAATATATTTTTTAAAAAAAATTATAAATTTTGGACCCTATCTTGACCAGCCCAGCTTGGACTGCCGAGATTGGGTACAATCGTGTACCCAATCTCGACGGTTCAAGCTGGGCCCGACGAGATAGGCCCAAAGACTGACAAAAAAAAGAGAAAACTCTAATCTCTAACTTCTCAGCCGCACCTTATTCATTCACTCCCTTTCTCTCATCTTGTCTCTTGCACTAGCAGGCAGCAAGTCTCATGAGCGATGGAGCCCTCCATCTTGTTCTTCTTTTTGTTTTTCATGTGCAGTGGCGACGCTAATAGAAGGCATAGAGCTCGACATCGTGGATGATAGGGGATTAGTCCCTATTTCTCGCTCTCTCTCTCTGTGTAGCGTTTCCTTATTTTTCTTCTTCTTCTTTTGTATTCTTAATTTTTAGGCAGACGACGTACACTGTTGCTAGGGAAGAAGATGCTCATGGGATGACACCGAAGCTAGGGACGACGCTGAGCCTTGGACATCAGAAGTTAAGAAATATTACCCTCATATAAATTATAGGTTAGTCCTTCTTCTCTACATCTTAAAGATGTAAAAGTTTTTTTCTTTTTCTTTTTTCTTATTTTATCTCTTTTATTTTTTTTTCTTTTAAGATGGTCACTTTCCATATCAAAGGCAAGAACTTTCAATGTTATTGTAAGGGTATTTTATTGATTTCATTTTTTAAATTGGGTTGTTTAGATTATTTTTTTTATTTATGATGAATACGAATTAATTAATGTATATATTAGATATTTATATATGTAAACATGTCAGTATGGTTGTTGGAATTTTCTTAATTGGAATGTTCATTCAATTCAAAGGAAAAATTTTGGTAATTTTTTTTTGCTATAATTATGTATTGATACTTGTGTATAAAATTATTTTTACTTTATATCAATGGTTGTGGTTTAAAAAAGCTTCCTCCTCCAATTCCGCAAACTTTTTCTCCGATGAATCTTCTGGCTCGTTCCCTTGGTCCGATGGCGACTCCGAAACAAATTCATGACTTTGTGTCCCGATCTTTCACCATTTATCTCATTGCGAGAACGAAACTTAGTTCAAAGAGACGCAAAGGACGAGGAGTTTTCCCGGGGTGGTTCTTCACTCGACTGGGTACAAATCTGGGAAAGAGTTTAGGGAGAAGAAGATTTTGGTTGTTGGATCTGGTAATTCTGGTATGGAGATTTCTCTTGTTCTTGCTAATTCATGGTGCTAAGACTTCTCTTATCATTTGAAGCCCGTGGGTGCTTGCGATGGTCGGACTTAATTATCAGATAAGTCTCTCTATTTTTTATTGACTAATATTACCTTGATTTGAATTGATTTGGTTTTAGTAATACTTGTCTGTTTGCGTGACAGAAAATTGATCTCTTTCTGGCCGGCAATTCTTTAGAAGTGGAATCAATGATGTACTTTTGGTTTCTGAGAAAGCTTCATGATGATACGTTTCACTATTGATAAGTTTTCTCATTTTATTTATATTGTGTTGATTTTTTTATATGGTTTAAGATTTGAATAAACATATATGTCTGTTAATAAATTGTGCATTGTATTTAAATTTCTTTGTTCATTATGTTTAAAATTTTCTTTGGTTTCAAGAATTTTTGTGTTTTCTATGTTCAGCAGTAGCCATGGCCATTCTTACGGCCGTTTTTATGGGTTAATTGTGAGATATTGGGATAGCAGTTATTTTGGTAGTTTTGAAGATGTCCCTTTTTTTATTTTATTTTATTTTTTATGTTATATTGTTTTTTTATTTATTTAGAATTTAAATTTAAATTGCTAATATCTTTATTTATATACAGTTTAAAATTGTTAACAATTTATCGATACGGTCCTCTCTCTTCTTATTACTCTTACCTCTCACAACATTTCAACCTTTCTATTTCTTCATCGTTGTTCGTGATCGCATCCCCAGTACTTACTTCTCCATCGTTTTGATCCTCCAACAAATTATCACGGTAAATATCTCTCTCTGGTTTTCTTTTTTTCTTTTTTGTAGACTAAATTCATTCCATTTTATATAGCCGTATTTCGATATTATGTGAATTGTGACAATGTTTTAGTTGGTGTATATACTGTTGGATATAATCTGTGTGATTCGTGAAAGAATTGGTTATATTAAGGACCAGTGATCACGATTTTGAAGCAACTTTTCTGTAGTTTAATACCTCTTGATCAGATTCATTGTTCAAGTTACCTTAAGAGTTTTCTATTTCAATTTCTTTGTCTATCGTTTGTTGCTGTAAATGAGTTCAATGTTTTTCTTTCTTTTGTTTCACAACTCTTTTTTATTCTTTCTTTTTTCAATGTTTTCTTTTTTTGTTATAGGTTTGTTTTATATTGATTTTGTTCTATTTTGCGCCATTATTTATGGCTTTGGTGCCTTACAAGGCTTTAGCACCTATTATATGGTTGGGCCCCTAATTATTTAGGGTAGTTTGTTTACATTTTCACGATTTTCGGTATTGGATGTATAAGAAAATTTTGACACATTAATATTTTAAAGTTAATAAGTTATGCACTATACAGATTTATTAGTCGGAATAAAAGGATTATTTTGGTTAAGATATGTTTTAAAGAATATTTTTAATTGAAATAATGTTTAAGATTGTTTACTTTAAACGCTAATTCCTATTAGCTATCTTTTGGTTTATATTTTTTTAGGAATTTTCAACATAAAAGGAAAGTGTTTAGAATTTTAATATTGAGATTCTAATATTATAATTAATTAAGTAAATTGAAGAATAAGAATCTTGAGGATCTTGTAATAAAGGGAGGTGGAAACACTAATGGTCTAATGAGAATATATTAGTTCAGATATATTTGGGAAGTCAAATTATTATAAAAATTTGGTTTGTTGTCAATATTTTGGGAATGTACCAAAATTATTATATTTATTTGTATTTTTAAAGAATTTCTGGATGAGTGGTATTAGTTTTTTGATGGAAGAATTGGAAGTACAAATTTGATGGATGAGCTGCACCATTGTTTATGGATTTGGTGCCTTTTAAGGTTTTCACGCATGATTTATGGCTCGTCCCTAATTATTTAGGGTAATTGGTTAAAATTACAAGATATCATGAATTGTAAAAATATTATAAAATTTAATAGCTAACAATTATGGTATATAATTATGAAATTATTGCCTTATTAGTTTATTATAGATAACATTATATTAATTTTGGGTATATAAATTATAAATATAAATTTATTGTAGATAACATAATATTAATTTGGTATATAAATTATAAATGTGGGATTTTGTAATAAATTAGAGGTAGGGATATTAATTGTGAATTGAGTATACTTTGTTTTATTTTATTTTATTTTTGGGAAGATATTGAAATAAATGGGAAGTAAATGCTAATGAAGATTGAGATTATTACCTTATTAGTTGTATAGAAAGATACTAATATGAATAGTTTTATAATAATTTGAATGGTATAATAATTAGGAGGTTATCTATTTAAATAATAAATAAGGAAGCATTATGTCATAATACCGAATTGGATTAATTAATATTAATTTAATATTATTAATTAAATGTATGATGAAGTGGTATTAGGAAAATGGTACTTTTGAATGTGAAAAGTGCAATCTTAAGTTTTAAGGATATTAATACAATTTTAGTTTAATTTAGGTTGAATAAAGATTATAGATACATGTTTTACGCTATAAATAAAATAATAAATAATTTGACTTACTAAAGAATTTTGACATGTTTTATTCTATAAATAAGTAATATTTTTAAGAAAAAATAAAATAATTAGTATATAATATTTTGAATATTTAAGGAATAATGGATATTTAAAGGAAAATTTTATTTATGTTTGATTTTAAAAGAGTAAGAGTAGGGAATAGGGATCCTATGAAGGTTATGAAGTAGAATGCTATAATTTAGTTGTTACTAGCCAAAGGGTAATCCCTTTGGCTAGTTCTAGTATTTTATAGGGAGATCTAGTTGCTTAGTCTTGGTGGTTGGTTGATTCTCTTCAATTTGAATAGTTTTCTAATTAAAGTTTTATGCTGTTTTTGGTTTTTTTCAGGTGGAACTTCAGTATTTATTGAGTTAGGAGCGTTGTTTGAAGATGTTATAGCTTTATTGTCTAAATTTCCGGGGGCAGTTTTGTCCCATGTGGCTCGCTCTGAGAACTTAGCGGCCCATGGCTTGGCAAAGCATGCTCTGCGGTTAGACGATGAGCTATCCCGGTTCGAGGAGGTTCCAGCGCCGGTGGCGGACGTGGGCGTCGTAAATTCACGAGTGATTCTAATCACTTTGTCAAAAAAAAAAAAAAAAAAAAAAAAAAAATGGTTGTGGTTTAAAATTAGGGTGAAAACATAGATGTATAATATGTTATATTATTTTATATAATATAATATTTAGATTAAATAATTAAGTGTGACAAAGTATTAATTTTATTATATATTATAGAATTACAAAATGTGTGTAGAATGATCACAAATTGCAAATCTTTTAATTTGATGATCACTTAAATATGTAACTCCCATCTCTTTTTCACTCTTAAATTAGTAAAAGATGTTACTAATTGTTTATGAATGTAAATAAATGATAGCTATTAAAAATATAGCTGTTGCATATATATGTTTATCTTTCCAGTAGGGCGTTTTTCTGCCTAAACTTGGTTTTTTTTCTTAATTGATTATGGGCTCCTAGTTATATAGGAGCCAATTCCATAAAAAAAAAATGATTGGTGATTATTGTCTGTATATAGTTTTGTGCATAATACAATTTGAGCCGATTTACCAAATAAATAAATAATAAGTACATATAGAAAATCGATAATTTATAAGACATTTACTTATAAAGTATTAGGCAGGAAAGAGAACAGGAGTGAGATGTGAAAAGGTTCTAATTATTCTTTATTTGTCATATGTATGTACTCTATTTTTGAGCATTAATGAAATTGGGACTAATCTTTGTGTTTCTTTCTCTCATTATTTTTTGTTTTATAGCTAGAAAATTCAACAACCCTAATAGATAGATATTATTCAAAAAACACACGTGTTTTTTTATTAATTTGGTTTGTACAATATAGGAGTGCCAAACCAGCTAATAATGAGATTTATTTATATTTTAACACACATAAGATCCCTAAGTCCATAAATAAAATAAATATGATAGTGAAATATTCAATACTCTAGATTTTACTAATTTCTTCTAAAGCTTGTATGAATTGCATGAAGGAAAAATATATCAACTATTTAAGGAAGTTCACATATATACCTTTCTCTTTTACAGATCTGAAAATCAATATGTGAGTGGGATTTTGCATGTATCAATGGCTAGAGATTCATAAGCACTACTACTACTACTACAAAAAAAAAGTTATTTTCGTTGCTTTATAAGTAACATTTAAAGAATTTTCATTGATTAGAGAAACTAATAAATTTGTATTGGTTTTGTTTAGAATAGGTAGATACCATATTAATGATTTGTTGTGGTAACGTAGTGAAGTAGTGAAATTGATGAGTAGTAGTTTATTTAATATATGAAATTAGTTTGGCTTAGAAAAGAGAATTACATGTAAAGTAGTAAATTCTTATTGATAGTTTGGAACTTTGACTTTTGGGTGTTGTTTTACAATTTGGAACCTAGCCTTCAAGCATTTGAGGCTAGAATTATTTTTTCTAGATCTTTCTAGTTCAAGGATTTTATTCATGCATACATTTCTACATATTTCTTAAGCATGCATAACTAGAAACTTCTAGACTAGAGTTTTTTAGAAATACCTATGTTCTATTGTATTCTTTACATGTTTAGAAAATTCTAAAGTATTCTACAATTATCTAAAAATGAGGAGTGCTAATTACAACCTCCTATTACAACCTCTTAGTCAATCTCCACGTCCGAAATCACATGCCGAAATATTTTTTTTTTCAATTTTTTTCCATAGCGGTATTCGTTATAGTTACAATATCATCCCTGTAAATTTTTGAAAAATTCTGAATAGTTTACAGTATCGAAAAGAGAGTTCTTGATATTTCATTTTACTACGCGCGTTCAAAAAGCTTCAAACGTATTTTTGGCACTGTAAACTATTTGAAAATTTTCAAAAATTTACAAGGATGATGTTGTAAGCATAACGAACACCCCCGTGAAAAAAAAATTGAAAAAAAATTTGCCGACATATGCTTTCGGGCGTAGAAGTTGACTAAGAGGTTGTAACAGGAGGTTGACATCTTGGCTATGAACAATATGCGAAATACATAAATCCCAAAATAAAAATAATCCAACAATCTCTGAAATTATCCATCCACTACTTCCATAAATTGGACAAACATCTTTGGTTCCATGCTCTTTATAAAATAAGTAGCAATCATGCTCTCACACATGAATTGACTCATAGCCCAACCCTAATTTTTTTAGTCACTTTTTTGTCCTGTAGTACGTTGATGGAATTTTATTTCCCTTCGGGAAACAAGATTCAACAATTTCAATAATTCATCAAATACGCTGATAGAAATTTTTTCTCGAATTTTCAAATGCAGTAACTTTGCTAGAAAATTAAGTGAAGAAATTCAATGACATCCAGGATACAATTCAACTTCAATCTCTTCAAATAACTCGTCGTAATACTAAAAAGAGTCAGGGTTGTTTTGAACTTCTCGAGTTGTTGGTCGAATGAAATCTTCAACCATGGGAATCATCTCGTCATCTTCTTCATCTAAAATTGGCTCAACAATTTCTGTTTGTGCAACAACTCCTGTTTCCAGCTTCCCGTGGTAAATCTACTTTTGATAACCACTATCAAAACTCCAATTAAATATATGCGCTTTCACAATATGTAAAGGCTCAAATCGAGTATTTAAGCATCTAACACGCAGACACCTACTTTTTCCGTCAGAATCTTTATAAGCTAAAGCCATCGCCAAAAAGGCTTGTAGACACTCCCATTATTCATTACCACGTTTTCTCCAAGATGTCCAAGACTTATCAATCGTCATCTTAAAGTGTTTTAAAATTTTATGAATTGTAGCAACGTGAATAAAATAATTAAAATCTTATGCTATTTTATGAAATTGTATTTATAAATTAAATTATTAATTTATTATTTAATGATGAATTTCTTGGTTTATTTGGGTCCACTGCTCAAGGTAAATCCATAGCTGCGGTATATTACAAATAAAGTGTAGACCAACCTTGTTCTAAATTTTATTTGGTTCTAGACTTTATTTGTAAGTATACCAAAGTTACAGTATATTTGATGCCAAAGCTATGGTATATTATTTTTGTAAAGTCCTTTTTTGGCAAGTTAGGTGACAAAATAATTTTTCCTTTTTATGGTAAGATTGCTATGCATTCATATTCGATTTCTTACCTTATAAATTCGGATTGTAGTTGCCCTTTTCCTTGTTTGGAAAGTTGCACTTTCAGCTGAACTTTCCTTTGTTGAAAACTTCTCAAAAGAGAAGAAATTCTCTTTTGGAAAGTTGTCTTTTTTAGGGAAACTTTGTTTATTGCCTTTTCCTTATTGATTTCGATTGTATCTTGATACAATCAGAATATCTAATCTGTTTTTGGCAGGAATCAAGCATTGAAAGAAGATCGGACCCGATTTTAGTAAGTTTCCCGTTTCTGGGCAGATCTGCTGCGTCAGCATCCGAATCTGATGTAGCAGATCGTGTTTCTTTTGGAAAGTTTTTGTACAGCTGCTAATTCGAACTTGTGGTTGCCTCTTTGGTTTCTATGGTCTATAAATAGAGCCTAGAGAGCAACCATTCGAATTACCTCTTCCATTATTCATTTTCTACATTTATCTTTTGAGAGAAGAGAGTCTTTCTTTGTTTTGTGAGAGCCTAGTTGTTCATCTAGGTTCTAGTTGTTCTATTTCTGTTCTTACTCTATCCTAGAGGTTGTGAAGAACTACTTGACTGAACAAGAGATTGGTCTTCGGGAGAAGACTTGATAAAGCCTTACTTCGGGAGGAAGTAAGCACTTGGTCTTCGGGAGAAGACTTGTTGAAGCCTTACTTCGGGAGGAAGTAAGCACTTGGTCTTCGGGAGAAGACTTGTTGAAGCCTTACTTCGGGAGGAAGTAAGCACTCACACTTCAAAGACGAAGGGAGTTCGGGCTTGAAGGTGTTTCAAGAAGTCAGATTCATAAAGTGGATTACAAAGGATTGCGGCAATACTTTAGAGGGAGTCTAAACTTGTTTAAGTCAATTGTCTTTGTAATTTTGATACTTTATTAATTGATTTCATTCTCTGGGCGTGGCCCCGTGGACTAGGAGTGTTCGGGAGAACACTGATACCACGTACAAATCTCTTGTGTCAAGTTATTTATTTTTCTGCAAATATTTTATATTCTGCCTGTTCAGTTTTGCTGTAGCAGAATTACTTTCTGCTGCTGCAAACGCTTACAGTTTTTATATTTTCGTATATACAACTGACATTTGCAAAAACACGGTTTTTCAATTGGTATCAGAGCGGGACACTAAACTCTTAGTGTGGTCCTATAACGTTTTTGTTAGAATGTCATTTTTTGCAGAAGGAAGTTCTATTTCTAGACCACCGTTGCTTAATGACTCTAACTATCCTTATTGGAAAGTTAGAATGAGGGCCTTCATCAAATCTCAAGATGAGAAGGCATGGAGAATGGTTCTATCAGGTTGGTCTCTTCCAGTTGAGACAGATTCTTCAGGTAATACTACTATAAAATCTGAACTGGAATGGTCTATTGAAGATGATAAACTTTCTGCCTACAATAGCAAAGCCTTGCATGCTATCTTTAATGGTGTAGGTGAGGGTTACATTAAACTTATATCATCTTGTGTTTCTGCTAAGGAAGCTTGGGAGATCCTTCAAACTCAGTTTGAAGGAACTTCTGATGTGAAAAGATCTAGATTTATCATGCTTCAAACTAAATTTGATGAGCTTAGAATGTCTGATAATGAAACTTTAACTGAATTTTATGAAAAATTATCTGACATTGCTAATGAATATTTTGCTCTTGGTGAAAAGCTTGATGATTCTGTTCTTGTGAGAAAAATTGTTAGAGTACTTCCAGAAAGGTTTGATACTAAACTTTTAGCAATGGAGGAAGCTAAAGATTTTAGCACAATGAAGGTAGAAGAATTGATGGGTTCCTTACGTACTTTTGAATTAAATCAACAGATTAAACAAAAGGACAAACCCAAATCCATTGCTGATAAAGGTAAAAGTATTGCTTTGAAAGTTGCTGATAATGAAAATTCTGATAGTGAATGTGATGATGAGATTGCTTTATTAACTAAGAATTTTCAGAAATATATGAAAAAGATGGGAAATAAAAAGAATATTTCGAAAGGTTCAAAAGGTAATACTTTTATTAAACCATCTGTCTCTAACAAAAAGGGAATTCAGTGCAGGGAATGTGAAGGTTTTGGGCATATTCAAGCTGAGTGTGCAAACACATTGAAAAAGAATAAGAAAAGTTTCAATGTCACTTGGAGTGATGATGAAACCGAAAGTGATGAAGATAATTCTGAAAATGTTGCCCTAACCTCTGTTATGTCTAATGTGTTGTGTGATTCACAGGTGAAAGCTAGATTGGTATGTCTGAATAATACCACCAAACAAGAGGAATCAGATTCAGATGAGTCTGAAATCTGTGAAGAATCTCTTGCTGAATCATACAAAGTCATGTATGAAAAATGGATTCAGGTTGCTTCTGAAAATAGAGAGTTGAATAAATTGAATAAAAAATTGTCTCATCAGATTGAAATGTGTGATTTGAAAATAAAAGAATATGAGACAAGTTTTTGTGATAAAGATGAAAAAATCTCTCTATTAAAGAAGGAACTTGAAAATTTTAAGAAAAATGTTCAAATGCTTAACCCTGGATCTTCTATTTTTGAAAAAGCTCAGAATGCAGGTCAGAGAGGTTTCGCAGGCCTTGGTTCTAATGGAATGGAGAGTTCTGGAGTCACGAAGTTTGTAAAATCTAGTGTTCCAACGAATCACCTTGAGGCTACAAACTCTGCCGTAACAGTTTCACAGCCTGTTGCAGCAAGAACAGCTTCTGATGCTGCAAAATCTCCAGGATTTTCGAAAAGAGTAAGATCTCAGGTAAAAAGATTTGTTCCCACTTGTCATTTTTGTGGTAGAAAAGGACATATCAGACCTAAATGTTTCACGTTGAAAAATCTGTTTAAAACAAATTATTTTCATAATTTGGAAAAATCTCAAAAGAAACATAAAGGTTTGAAACAAATATGGGTGAAAAAGAATTGTCTAGCTGGTTTTTCTGATAAAACTGCTGCATCTCAAATGTGGTATTTTGACAGTGGTTGCTCTAGACATATGACAGGTGACAAGGACTTTTTGACTAACATTCGGCCTATGCAATGTGGAGAAGTCACTTTTGGTAATGGCCTATCTGGAAAAGTTGTTGGTATGGGAACTCTAAATTTTGAAGGGTTACCTAGACTGAAAAATGTGATGTTAGTTGAAGGACTGAGAGCTAATTTACTTAGCATCAGTCAAATCTGTGATCAAGGGTTTACTGTTTCTTTTGATAGTGATCATTGTTATGTTCTGAATGAAGACAATGAATGTATATTGCAAGGATTTCGATCCAATGATAACTGTTACACTCTAACCCCTGTGTTTACTTGTCATTCAGCTATCAACAACACCACAGATCTGTGGCATGCCAAGCTTGGGCATATTAATTTTAAAAACCTGAAAAAATTGTCAAATGCAGGTATTGTTCGAGGTCTTCCCAAGCTTGGTAAGGAAAGTGAAGGTAAGTGTGAACCGTGTCAACTTGGGAAGCAATTAAAAATCACTCACAAGCCTGTATCTGATATCAATACCTCAAAGGTATTGGAATTGCTTCACATGGATCTTATGGGTCCAATCCAAGTTGAAAGTTTGAATGGTAAACGATATATCTTTGTGTGTGTTGATGATTTCTCTCGTTTTACTTGGGTAGATTTCTTAAGAGAAAAATCTGACACTTTTGATGCCTTTAAAACTCTTTGTCTGAGATTAAGAGTTGAGAAAGGTTGTAATATTGGGAAAATTGTTCGAATTCGAAGTGATCATGGTAAGGAGTTTGAAAATTCTGTGTATGATGATTTTTGCAAGTCTACAGGTATAACTCATGAATTTTCAGCTCCCAAAACTCCTCAACAAAATGGAGTTGTTGAGAGGAAGAATCGAACATTGCAGGAAATGGCAAGAGTGATGTTAAATAGCAAGAAGTTGACAAAGCGCTTATGGGCTGAAGCTATTAACACAGCTTGCTACATAATAAACAGAGTGTTTATTCGTCCGGGTACCTCAAAAACATCTTATGAAATCTGGAAAGGTAAGCGCCCCAATGTAAGTCATTTTCATGTTTTTGGATGTGTGTGTTATGTCTATAGAGATCGTGAGCATATTGGTAAATTTGATGCTAAAAGTGATGTTGGTGTGTTTATTGGATATTCCTTAAACAGTAGAGCTTATCGTGTTTATAACATGAGAACTCAAACTGTTTTGGAATCAGCTAATGTGGTTGTTGATGATTTTAGAGATTTTTCAGAGTTTTCCACAGAAGCCAAGATAGATAGTCTCATGGATACTCCTCCAGAAGTTGTAACAGCAGATCCTGATGCAGCAGAACCCATTGCTGATGCTGCAAAGGACGAATCTGCTGCTACAACTGAAACTGGAGAAATCCGTAACCGTCTATCTTGACTCATCCAAACATCATCACCGACTCTATTCGAAAGAACCAAGCACCACAGTCAAACTGAATCATCCAAAAGATCTCATCCTTGGAAATCCTGAAGAAAGCATGGTAACTCGCAGAAGGTATATTAATTTAATCAGCTTTCTTTGCTTTGTTTCTCAATATGAACCGAAAAATGTGAAGGAAGCCATGACCTTTGAGGAATGGCTCAATGCAATGCAAGAGGAACTCAACCAATTTGTTCGCAACAAGGTATGGATTTTGGTCCGAAGACCAAAAGGTATAAATGTTATTGGAACAAAGTGGTTGTTTAAAAATAAAAGTGATGAGTTCGGTACAATTGTGAGAAACAAGGCTCGTTTGGTGGCTCAAGGGTACACACATGTAGAAGGTATTGATTTTGATGAAACTTTTGCTCCTGTTGCAAGATTAGAATCAATTCGTTTACTTTTGTGTATTGCTTGTATTCTGAATATTAAATTGTTTCAAATGGATGTGAAATCTGCCTTCCTAAATGGTATTTTGAATGAGGAAGTTTATGTTGAGCAACCAAAAGGATTTGAAGATCCTCAATTTTCAGACCATGTATACAAACTTGAAAAAGCTTTGTATGGTCTGAAACAAGCTCCTCGAGCTTGGTATGAAAGGTTGACTCAATTTTTACTTTCTCATGGCTATCACAGAGGTAGTGTGGATAAAACTCTTTTCATCAAACATATAAAATCTGATTTTATCATTGTTCAAATTTATGTTGATGATATAGTTTTTGGTTCTACATCTAACCATGAAGTGCAGGTATTTGTTGATCAAATGAAAAGTGAATTTGAAATGAGCATGGTTGGTGAGCTTAATTTCTTTCTGGGTCTTCAAGTGAGACAAATGGAAGGAGGTACATTTGTATCTCAAAGCAAGTATGCTAAGAACCTTGTCAAGAAATTTGGCCTTGAATCGGCTAAGCAGGTAAGTACTCCTATGAGCACCACACTGAAATTAACAAAAGATGAGAATGGAGTAAAGGTAGACACAACACTCTATCGTAGCATGATTGGAAGTCTTTTGTATTTAACTGCTAGTCGTCCTGATATATGTTACAGTGTGGGAGTGTGTGCTAGATATCAAAGTAATCCTATGGAATCTCATGTATCAGCTGTGAAAAGGATTATTAGATATGTTAATAGCACTCCTGATTATGGAATTTGGTACTCGAAAGATACCAATTCAAATCTTGCTTGTTTTAGTGATGCAGATTGGGCAGGAAATGCTGATGATCGAAAGAGCACAAGTGGAGGATGTTTCTTTCTTGGGAATAATTTAGTATCTTGGCATAGCAAGAAACAGATTTCCATCTCCTTATCCACTGCCGAAGCTGAGTACATCGCTGCTGGCAGTTGTTGCACTCAACTATTGTGGTTGAAACAAATGTTGATTGATTATGGGTTTGAATTGGGTGTTTTGACTATTTTTTGTGACAATACTAGTGCCATAAATATTTCCAAAAATCCTGTCCAACATTCTAGAACAAAGCACATTGACATAAGACATCACTTTATCAGGGAACTTGTTGAAAATAAATCATTGCAATTAGAATATGTTGATACTGAAAAACAATTAGCTGATATTTTCACAAAGGCCCTAGATGCAAGTCGCTTTGACTCCCTCAGAAAGTCTTTGGGAGTTTGCATTGTTTAATTTTATCTGTTCATAATTCTTGTACAATAGTGTTATGTGATTCATCTCTAGCTCTTAATCGTCTATCATTGTATTTTGACAAATCATGTTTATGCTTTTGGTTTATAATTAGTTAGGATCTCAGTCTGATCATACTTTGTGTTGTTGTGCTAAAAGGTTCATGTTACTCTTTATGTGTGTCTAGGATTAAATAATGTTCTTATACAGAGTTGAGCAATTTTTGTTTCAGTCTTGTCAGGCCCCTTGCTGGAATAGAGCTACCCATACTGAGGTGTGAAAGCCATCTGATGAGTAAGCTGGAACATTGTAATTAGCAACTATGATGAGGATGCACTACCATAGAAAAGGGCTACCTTCAGTATGGTGTGAAAGCATCCAGTTGCGGGATCAAATTGAAAAAGGCGAAAATGAAAAATCTTGCCAAGGACAATGATCCTATTTTCACTGCACACACTTATGTCTGACAAGTGTGTTCAAATCTGTAAGTCTCCTCTATTAAAATTAAATTGATAATCCTGGTTCACAATTTTCAGTAACATGCATATCTTTTTTTCTCAACATCAATTAAGTATGATTATTTCATGAGATACTAATTAGTTATTTTCCTTAAAAGCATAACATGTAATTTATTTTGTCAATTGTCAATGATATTTGATTTCTTTTGCTTGGTTCGAATCACATATATTTATTGTACACATTATATTTTATTTTCGGTTTTATTTAAAAAAAAATAATAAAAAAAAAAATAAAATAAATAAAAAAAAAGAAAGGGAGGCGTGTGACTTGCTTCATGGGTCAAGAAAATCTTGTGCATAAATGGTAAGTATCAACATTCATTCTTCTTTGATTTATTTTTTATATGTTTCCATTTAAAGATTGATCTTTTATATGTAATGTGTCTTTAGTCTTGAAAGATTGACTTATTTTTGGAAATATTGTTGGTAATTCTAGTTTCCTTTTATTTTTTTTTAAAAAAAAGGGGGAAAGAAGTTGCAAGGAGTGGGCAGTTTCCTTTTGTGTTCATGGGCTGGCGGTTACCATTTAATTTTTAAAAATTGGTTTCCTTTTCTTGTCTTGCTTCGAAGCTTATATAAACCAATCTTTGTCATTTAACTCACCACCTACCCGAACCCTCTTTCCTGTTTCTTGTGTGTTTCTGTTCATCTTCCTTTTTAGATCAAAATGGTGAGAACAAAGAACCTACGACATCTCAAAAAATTGGTGGAATCCGAACAAGTCCCCTCAAATGCTCCTCTTGCTGCTCCAATCGATTTGCTGCCATGGAGGAGGTTCAGCAAGAGATGTCCCAGCAGCTGTCCTCATTGATCAAGCTTTATGGGGCATAAGCTTTCTTTCTTTTTGTTTTTGTGGACATTTTTCTATATTTTCATTTCTTTTTGTCTTTGGCCCTTATAGATAAACAAAAAGGGGGAGTAATTGGGTTTTCAATTGTATACTCAACTGTCTAGGGGGAGTTGAGGTTTGTGTTTGTGTTCATCTTTGGTCAAAGTTAGCTGTTTATTTTGGTTTAATGTTGTGCTTCTCAGGGGGAGTTTTTATGTTTATTTTGCTAACTTTGTTTTGTAGGTGTTTGTTAATTAATAATATTTTGATTATCTAAAGTGCCAAAGGGGGAGATTGTTAGGTCCTTTTTTGGCAATTTAGTTGTCAAAATATTTCTTAATTAATGTGCATTTTATTGAGCATTCAATTTGTTTTTATCAACTCTAGACCTTTTTTCCAGGGGGAGTTGTGTTTGGTACTTGTGAACTTATTTGGTTTAAAAGTTAGCATGTTTCTTTAGTTATTGTTGGTTTTCGATTGTGTTACTCAGGGGGAGTAGTATCTTTTGCTCTTGCTAACTTTGCATTGCAGGTACTTTATGGTAAAAATTATTTTGTTCATCTAAAGTGCCAAAGGGGGAGATTGTAAAGTCCTTTTTTGGCAAGTTAGGTGACAAAATAATTTTTCCTTTTTATGGTAAGATTGCTATGCATTCATATTCGATTTCTTACCTTATAAATTCGGATTGTAGTTGCCCTTTTCCTTGTTTGGAAAGTTGCACTTTCAGCTGAACTTTCCTTTGTTGAAAACTTCTCAAAAGAGAAGAAATTCTCTTTTGGAAAGTTGTCTTTTTTAGGGAAACTTTGTTTATTGCCTTTTCCTTATTGATTTCGATTGTATCTTGATACAATCAGAATATCTAATCTGTTTTTGGCAGGAATCAAGCATTGAAAGAAGATCGGACCCGATTTTAGTAAGTTTCCCGTTTCTGGGCAGATCCGCTGCGTCAGCATCCGAATCTGATGTAGCAGATCGTGTTTCTTTTGGAAAGTTTTTGTACAGCTGCTAATTCGAACTTGTGGTTGCCTCTTTGGTTTCTATGGTCTATAAATAGAGCCTAGAGAGCAACCATTCGAATTACCTCTTCCATTATTCATTTTCTACATTTATCTTTTGAGAGAAGAGAGTCTTTCTTTGTTTTGTGAGAGCCTAGTTGTTCATCTAGGTTCTAGTTGTTCTATTTCTGTTCTTACTCTATCCTAGAGGTTGTGAAGAACTACTTGACTGAACAAGAGATTGGTCTTCGGGAGAAGACTTGATAAAGCCTTACTTCGGGAGGAAGTAAGCACTTGGTCTTCGGGAGAAGACTTGTTGAAGCCTTACTTCGGGAGGAAGTAAGCACTTGGTCTTCGGGAGAAGACTTGTTGAAGCCTTACTTCGGGAGGAAGTAAGCACTCACACTTCAAAGACGAAGGGAGTTCGGGCTTGAAGGTGTTTCAAGAAGTCAGATTCATAAAGTGGATTACAAAGGATTGCGGCAATACTTTAGAGGGAGTCTAAACTTGTTTAAGTCAATTGTCTTTGTAATTTTGATACTTTATTAATTGATTTCATTCTCTGGGCGTGGCCCCGTGGACTAGGAGTGTTCGGGAGAACACTGATACCACGTACAAATCTCTTGTGTCAAGTTATTTATTTTTCTGCAAATATTTTATATTCTGCCTGTTCAGTTTTGCTGTAGCAGAATTACTTTCTGCTGCTGCAAACGCTTACAGTTTTTATATTTTCGTATATACAACTGACATTTGCAAAAACACGGTTTTTCAATTTTTAACTATTTTTTATTAATTATATTTGTAAAATATTATGAATATTTTATAAAATATGATCATATTATTTCATGTTTTATGTATACCAATAATTGTAAAGCTTTTTTTTTTTGATTACTTTGGAGTCAATAGTACAAAGTATAACCATAGCTCTTGTATAATCCAAATAAAGTGCAGAACAACTTTGTTTTAGACTTTATTTGCAAATATACAAAAATTATGGTATATTTGTAGGTATACTAAAGCTATAGTATTCTTTTTAACCATTTTTTTATTAACTCTATATTTATAAAATAATATGAATAATTTATGAAAGATGATCATATTTGGTGATATTTAATGTTGGTATTTAAAAATAACAATAAAAATATTTATTATAAATTACCTTTAATTTATTTATATATAATTTAAAAAAAATTATGTTTTATTATTATTAAGTAAATAAAATAAATTTTACTAATCTAACTAATCTTATTATTTAAAATAATTTAAACATAATGTAAACAAATTATTTTTTAAAACTAAGGTAAAAATTTAATTCATTTAAATAAAATATTATTAAATTTTAAAAAATAGATAAAATTCCTCTTATTTACTTTTTTAATTTTAAATATGTAAGATGTTTATTTTTAATTTATTTAAAAAATAATAAATTACTAACATTATTTTTTAAAATAAAATAAATATAAATTAAACAATTTTTTTTAAATATTATTATTTAAAAATTTAAATTATTTATATAAATTTAAATGAATTTTTTAATTTAACTCATAAAATTAAAAATTTATCTTCATAAAAGAAACGTTATATTAAATTATACTTTTTTTTTGGTATATTTTTTCATTCTTCTAGATTTTTTAAATTTTATTACAAAAATTACATCTTCAACATATCAAATATATATATATATATATATATATATATATATGGAACACTTCTTAATGGGTAATACCCATTGATGGGAACTAAAAAAAATTAATAAGGTAACAATTTAATAACCTTTTAAGGCAAGTTTTTAACAATTATTTTTTTAAAAAAATTATATTTATTTTTTATAAAATTGGAAATAATAATTACAATTAATAGTTTGAAAAAAAAATTATAAATTATTTTTAAAAATTAATTAAAATTATTACTTTATTATTTTATGAAATTGTGAGTATATTAATAATTTATTATTGTAAAACTAAAAATCATTTACATGTATATTAATGTGTTTTTTTTATTAGGAGAATAAGAGCTTGATTGTGGAATTCAATTGTCCTCATATTATTCATACTCTTAAAAATAAAACGCTACAATACTTCTTAGTTCTTACTTAGGCTATCATTGTTAGAGAAATATTATTATCATCCAATGATTTTTTTTATATTACCATGTATCATTCTCTTAGAATAACTAATGAGGTGTTGTTCATTATTTATATTTTTAGGATTGAAAGATGATAATCTTGTCTAGGGGTCAAATATAATTTTTTGTGTTGGTAATTGCCATTATTCAATAATGTTTATGACACTTTGTTCTTCCTTCATTTTTTTTTGTTAAAATTTTCTTCATTGGTTTTGTTCTTATAGATTTGGTAACTCAAGTATTTTAAAAAAAAATAAAAAAACATATAAATAACTGTTAATTATTATAAAATAAAAGATTTTAGGTGTAGAAAAAATCTTATACATTTTATATGTATTACAGTTTAAAGCTTAAAATTATTATATTTTTATTTTCAGTAATGCAATTTAGAATTCTAGTTTAAAAAATTTTTATAAAAAGATAAATATACACTTTTTTTCTTTTTAATCTTTAAATTGATTTTTATTAAAAAAAATAGTTTGTTAGTTTTTTAGTGTGTTTTATTTTTTAAATAACAATTCCATTTATAAATTTTTTATTTCTATTAATAGTTTTATCTATTTTAGGAATATAGAGAATAACAAAATAGGAAATAGCAATTTTTTAATATTTAATTAATGATTATAAATATCAACCATTAGATATTTGATCCAATGGTCAAGAATAAAATACCCATATATGGGTAATACCCATTAAGAGCATACCCATATATATATATATATATATACTTAAATCAAATACAATTTTCAAAAATATTAATTAGTACATCTAAAATAAAACAAGAAATACACATATTAATAAAACAATACATTTCACAAAAAAAATTGTAAACATAAATAGAAAAATACTTTTGCCCAATCTGAAAATAACAAAAATAAAATATTTTCAATTATAGAAATAAAATTATATATAAAAAAAACAATACATAACAAAAAAATATATATAAATAAATAAATTCAAATATAATTATATATATATACATAAAAATTAATATATATGTATATATAAAAATAAAATAAAAAATATATATTATATATATAAACACAATAAAAATTTATATATATTATATATAAACAGAATAAAAAAAATTATATATTATTTATAAAAACAAAAATATATATACATTATATATCTAAATGAATCTAAAAATCTTAAAAATAATATATATTTCAAATTTAAATTACAACTATAGTATATATTTAAAATATTTATGATTTATAAAAAAAATATAAACATACCTTACACAAGTAAAACTTTTTGATCTTATTCAAGCCGAAATTTAAACTCCCGCTTTTTAAATCTAAAAATAATAAAAAAAAATTACATCATGAAAAAACCTTATAAATATATAATAGTACACACATATATTTAAATATAAAAAATTGAATATTATATTAACCTATATTGAAACTAGGCAGTTTGAAGAAATATCTGACGTCTGGTGGTGTTCCCTTAATGAAATGGTGGAGCAATGGTGGTGAAATGGTGAAAGAGACAGTAGTGAAAGAGAAAAATTTTAAATGAAAAAAAGTTGGGAAATGGAAAAAATAGAGAAACCGGTTCGTGGGGGGTATATATAGAATTCTGTTTACTGACGGAAATATGCCCCGCCGGTATTACTATTATTAACGGTGGATACCCGCTGGTATTAACCTTAGCCTTCTACTATTGCATTCATTTTTTTTTTATTTTAATTTATTACACAATAATACCGACGGGCCCCAAAATCTGTCAGTAATAATCCCGTTAATAGGGACGGATTTGGTCCGTCGATATTGGGTCCGCAGCTAATAAGGAAAATTGTTGTGGTGACAAGAGATAGAGATAGAGAGAGAGTGAGAGAGAGAGAGAGAGAGAGAGAGAGAGAGAGAGAGAGAGAGAGAGAGAGAGAGAGAGAGAGAAGACTGACCGATGTTCGTTGTGGCTCGTGGTTGCGCGATTGTCTTTGGATGACAGAGAGAGAGACGAGTGATGGTGGTGCTCGTGGTCGCGGAGGAGAGAGCAGAATAGAGGGATGGAGCGAGAGAGAGCGGACGAGAGGGAGCGAGAGAGAGCAGAGAGATGGTGGTGGCGGCTCGTGGTCGAGGAGAGAGAGCCGGGGGGGACAATGGTGGTGGGTTGTGTTCGTGGAGAGAGAGCGGAGGAGAGGGAGGTGGTGGCGGCTTGTGGTTGAGGAGAGAATAGATCGAGAGAGTGAATTTGAAAAATGAGATATGATTGTTTTGAGAGGGTTTATATCTTAAGAGGCGTGAAATGAAATACTATAAAAATTGGGTTTTTTAAAATTGGTGTGAGGAGGGATTTTAATTAATACTGTTGGCCAAGGTATACCTAATGGTTTTAAACCGTCGGTTAAAGTATACCCGACGATTTTAAACGATCAGGATACCGCGTTTTAAAAATTCGAGCTTATTTTTTTGTGACTACATTAAACAGTCTAGGATTTTTCATGACTATTTAAAATTGTCGGGAATAATTCACTATTATAGCATGCAGTTTTACACAGTCACGTAACTTTGTTAGCGACGATTCTCGAAAAAAATCGATTTAAAAATAGACAGAAATAAGTCTTTTTGTAGTTGTGAGTGCATGCATAAGGTTTTTATATAGTAGATTTTTATTGTGTAAATGGGTGTGAAATGTGGCTTTTTTTTATATACAAAAATGAGTATGTTTGTGTCAGTTGGGCACTGACACAACTTAGCGTAGTTCACAATCAACGAAAAATGTCTTTACAACCGACACAAAATTGTGTCAGTCTATAATTGATACAAAATTAAACCACAAATTAATCACGTCAGTTATGAAATTTTAGCAACATCATAACGACATAAAATGTCATATTTGTAGTAGTAAATCTCTTTCTAGTTTCAATATATTTTATTTTGCATATGCATATGAGATTGTTATGCCTCTTAGAGTTTTTCAAAGCTAATTTAAAGCTACTGAATCAATACTAACTTATATTACCTAGAAGATTAGTTATTAAATCGATGAAAGAAACTTATGTTGATTAATTAATTAGTTATTAATTTATAGGGTGTACTGGTGCCAAATTAGTTTGTTAAAAAAAATAATTAATAAGTCATCCTACACATGATCACTACTCTTAGTAAACTATAGTATTATATATAAATATCATTTACCAACATTTGGTTAATCATATAATTTGGCCATTTTTCTTATCTTTCATATATTTTCTTAATCATCATAATATGTCGTCTCAAATCTTAGCAACCTCATCCAAAAATGACAATATACATAAAATTGTTCGGCCAACAACAAATTATCATCCTTCTATTTGGGGAGACCGATTTTTGCATTACGATATTCCAAAAGAAGAATTGGTAAGTATTAATTATTTGGTGAACGTTATTTTTCAACACTGTAAAGTATTCAGATTTTTCAAAAACGAACAGAAAATATATTATTAACTATACATCCTCATATAAAAAAATTGGAATATCTCATTTCTTAAAATTTAACAAATAAGAGGAGACTTGTTATAGTAAAAACAAAAATGATACTCTCACTTAACAACCTTCCTATATATAATATTATAGCTAGATATTATTATTATTATATTACAATTATATTTATAAATATCATTAATTACTTGCATGCATGTCTCAGAATTATAAACAAGGCCAAGTTGAAGAATTGAAAGAAGTGGTAAGAAAGGAGATATTTGGAGAATTATTATGTGATGATTGGAATAATCGATTGAAGTTAATTGATGTGGTAGAACGTTTGGGATTGTCCTATCATTTTGAGAGTGAAATACAAAATGAGCTTCAACACATTTACAACAAAATAAGCATTAATGATACTAATTTCAAACATGAAACTTTGCATGATGCTTCTATTCGGTTTAGACTTCTACGACAACATGGATATAGGGTTTCTTTAGGTAAGTGTATATACAAAATTTATTTATTTATTTATATTAAGCAATAATATTTTCACATTTTAAATATTAAAACTTTTCAATATAATTTGACTAATTGCTATGTATGATATAGAATTTATTAATTTAGGTATCTTTTGGTAACACTTTTATTTTTTAATTTTTTAATCACAAAATGAAAGTAAAATTTTTGTTTTTGAAAAAATAAAAATGCGTTCTGTAACTACTTTTGTTTTTAATTTCAAAAACAGAAAACAAAAGTGTGTTATGTAAAATTTATTTTCATTTTTATTTTTTAATTTTATTTACGTCGGGTCTAGGTCCGTAGTCGAATTCGAGTTAAGGTTAGATGACGGGTTCAACGCCAGCGCCGTGGGAGGATTTGGGTCTGGATTTGATCGAAGTTCAGAATATTGATTAAGAAAAAAAAACTCTTTAAAAAAATATTAAAAGTGATTTTTTTTGTTTTTAAAATTTTGATTCTCAATTAAAAAATTAAAAAGTAAAAATAGTTTTATAAAACATTTTTTTCAAAAATATTTTCAGTTTTTCAATTTTAAAAGCAGAAAACTGATTAAAAAAGTGTTACCAAACGCCACCTTAGATTTGACACAAATCCAATTTTATTTTTTGATAAATCAAAAAATATCATTACTCTAAAAAAAACAATTTATAACCTAAGAGCATCTTCAACTGAAAATCTCAAATTAAGTATATCTATACAGTTCTTTTTTTTTTTTTTTGTATGTTTTACAATGTATGAAACTATTCTTTATCCACTATATTGATTTTTTGGCCAAAATATAGTTGTCCTATGCTTAATGTTTTCACCAATAGTACAACTAGATCTACTTGTTCTCAATTGTTCCATAATTTGTTATTCCTTGCATACCATACGAAATACACAAGCCCTACTGTTACAGCAGCAAGAACTTTTTTTTCCCGAACTTACTCAAACTTGCTCTTTCAATCCACCTCAACAACCTTAACAACTCTATTGTTCATGCTCCCCATTGCAGCCAAGTTTTAACCTCCTGAAGACAATTCAATGAGAATGAACATGTAAAAAATAGATGATCAATTGTTTCTTCATGCTGAGAGTAGAACAAACAAGTAGAGTCATCAATCACATGAAATTTGTGGAGCTTGTCTATAGATCTCAGTTTGTTTTGTACTAAGAACCACAATATAAAGCTATGTTTGGGTGTGTTTAATCTTTCCCAGACTTCATTACTCCATGTTGCTCTGTTTTGTGTGGTGCACAACAATTTGTATCTAGAGGAGTTATGATACCTATTAACTATGAATTGGTGTATGTCAATTAATCAAGTTTTTAAGTTGTTCCTTAGCAACCACAATCTGTTTCCAATACCAACTCCCATGGATTGGAGCATTGTAACCCCACCAATCTTCCTCTTTGAGGTAGACAATATGAATCCACCTAACCCATAGGTTATCTTCCTTATTGGCTATGACCCATTGTTCCATTCATCTATATTCTTGAAGCCAGCTCATCCCTCTGATTTAGCTTGGCATACTGTCTCCCAAAGCAACTAACCCTGCCCCTTGCGTTATGTATTGACCTCTCCATAAGTAAGCACTACATATTGCTTTGATTTCATGCATTGATCACTTTTTTTGGGAGCTTCATTATCTGGCTCCAGTATGAGTGGATAGTAAGGAGAACTGAGTTGAGGGAACAACCTTTCCTACAAATGACAAGTTTTTGGTGCTCCATGATATGATTTGAGATGTCATTTTTTAGCCAAAACATTGCATTTTTGACTTGTTATTCACTTGGCACAAATGGAAATTCCTAAATACTTGAATGGAGTGTTCTGCTTATTAGTGAAACTAGATGCATCAATAATTCTTCGTATCCACTGATCTGCCATGTTACTACAATATACAACAGATATAGTTTTGTTAGGCTACAGACCTAATGTGCTAGAAAAGAGTTTTAGCCCTTGTAACAATAGGATAATGATTCTATAATCACCCTTATAAAATAACAAGACATCATTCGCGAAGCTAAGGTGATTCAGCTTCAACATTTCACACCTTTCACTGCCTTGCTGCCAATTCTGTTCATTACCCTTGATAGGTACTTCACTCTTATAACAAGATAGGGGATCACCTTACCTCAAACCATGCTTTGATTCAAAGAATCCATGAATCGTTCCATTGAACATGGGAGAAAGCTTAGGGGTCCTCACACAATTCATCACCAAGGTGATGAATTTGTCACGAAAGAGTAAAGCCCTAACCATTTATTCTATAAAATTCCATTCAATTGTATCATAAGCTTTTTGCAGATTAACTTGATCATGCAACTAGCTTTTGTTGATTTCCTTCCATAATGTCGAACTTGATCATGACAAATCATTATGTTATGTGCTATAAACCTGCCCTTAACAAAACCACCTTGATTTTGAGCCAGCAGTTTAGGCAGTATGTATATAAGCCTTGAGCAAATCACCTTGGTAGCTATTTTGTAGATCAAATTGCAGCATGCTATAAGCTTAAATTCACTTACTGTATTAGGGCATTTAGTTTTGGGGATAAGTGTTAGTATATTATAGTTGATCTCCCTGAGAATTTTCCCAGAAATGGGATCAAGATGTAGTTTATTGTGACATTTCACCGGAATCTCCTTAGCATGTATTTTAGCAGCTTGGATATCAGAAATCCTTCTGTATTGATCATCTCTTTGAAGACACTTTTGAGAGCCTTAAACTTGGATATGACCTGATACATTCTGGTCCCTGTAACAGTTTGCTACTAAACATCTTTGGCCATTGTATTGTATTCAAGATGTGAAGCCCACATCTTGAAATATTTAAAAGGATTTATACCAGATAACTAAATAGGATAGATGGTAAGCAGAGCAGGAGTATAATCAAAAATACCTTCATTTAAAAAGAGAGCCTCTACATTAGGGAACTCATCAAGCCAGCTAGGATTTGCTAGGACCCTATCAATTTTTGAGAAGATCCTTTTTCCTTCTTGAAGCTAAGATCTCCAACTAACACAATTCCCACATATAAGGAACTAAAATGTTGAAGTCGACTTCCTAGAGTCCCTATCAGCAGCATAATTAGAGTCACACTAACCCCTTCTATAGTGACTTTTCCTTTCCTTCTTTCATATACCAAACATTCTTTAGTTGTACCAACTAGGTATCTTAGTAACCATTTCATAGCTAACCAGTGATCTCTCCCTGAATTACTCATGTATCTGCTCAAGCAAATTATGCTACGAGCTAAATCAGACTTGGTCCACACCATCATATACATGACAGAGCCAAGTGCAGCAACATAGGGAACTTTATTCATCTTGGTCTTCGCTTTCTCTGTACTTGGACATTGCTTCTCTAAGACTTGGTATTGGCTTGTCATAGGTTGCTTTGTAGGTTTAGAACCAACCATAGAGAACTTCTCTATCACTTTTCTGATGTAGCTTTGTTAACTGAGAGTCAGCTTTCCTTCCTTTCTATTTCTTTTGATGTCCATTCCCAAAATTCTTCTAGCATTTCCCAAGTCTTTCATGTCAAATTCTATTCCCATAATTTTCTTCAGGTTCTCAATATTAGCTTTCTCTTTGCTGATCAATAACATATCATCAACGTAGAGCAATAAATGCTCAGCTTCTTCAATTCTATACCCTCTGAAATACAAGCAAGTGTTATGAAATCTCCTCTTGAACGCTTGGTTGATCATGAAATTATCAAACCTCTTGTTCCATTGCCTAGGTGATTGTTTCAAGCCATACAAATATTTCTGTAGTTTGCACACCATTTCCATAACAAAGTTTTCTTCATAACCTCTTGGTTGTTCCATGTAGATCTCCTCTTCCAACTCACCATGCGAGAATGCTATTTTAAAATCCATTTGTTCAAGCTCTAGGTCATATTAAACAATAATGGCCAGCATTATCCTTATATTATACTTGACATTTGGGAAAATATCTCATTAAAATTCACTCCATCTCTTCGAGAGAATCCTTTGGCCACTAATCTAGCTTTATAACTGATCTGATTCCTATCTTCCTTGTGCTTGAATATCCATTTATTTAGCACAATGGATTTCCTTCTGGTCTTGTCACTTTGTTTTCTTCAAAGATGACATCTTCTCATTCATTTTCAAACCCCGTTTCCTTGCATCTGGACCTCTTATACCTACTTCATAAGAATCTGATTCTTTCTTGGTAGTTTCTATAGCAGAATGGAAAGCATAGGCAATGATGTCATCCAAGACATTCAAGGCTCAATTTGTTAGTTAGTTTAGGCGCTCTCCTTTTCCTATCTCAAGCAAGTTGGCAGTTTTCCATATCTGGTTGCTCAGGGTAATATTCTCCTTCTTCTTATGCTATTGTGTCCATAAAATGAGGTTCCACCTGAGTTGCACGGTCTCCTTGTTCCACTTGATCAGTGTGATTTGTCTTTCTAGCCTCTAGTACATGTTCCATCTGAACATTGGACTGGTTTTGGTTTTCCTTTCCTGCTTTAGTGCTAATTTCTTTCCCTTTGTTACCTACATTTTGGTTAGTACTACAAGAAAACTATATGTTCATTGAATATTACATCCCTGCTAATTATTATCTTGATTCCATTTCTAGATCTATCCCATAACCTATAACCCTTCACCCTTGGAGGTTATCCTAGAAAGATGCACTTGTTTGATCTAGGTTAATGTTTAACTATATTTTGATGTACATAAGCACTACAACCTAAAGTTCTCAAATGAGATAGATTTGGAATCTTACCTGACCACATTTCCCCAGTGTTTTGAAGTTGATTTCACTTGAATTCTGTTTACCAGATGTGCATCTGTCATAACAACTTCTCCCCCAAAATCCTTTTGACAATTCTGAACCTAGCAACATACATCTAAACTTTTCGAAAAGTGCTCTGTCCATCCTTTCAGCAACCCCATTATGTTGAGGTTTGGTATTAACTATCTTGTGCTTGTTAATTCCCTTGTTTGCATAAAACTTGTCAAATATCTCATTATAAAATTCTAAACTATTATTCATTCTACGATTTTTAATCCTTTTCCCTGTTAAGTTTTCAACCACATTCTTTCATGTTTTAAAGACGTTAAAAGCATCATTCTTATGTTTCAAAACATGCACCAAAACTTTCCTAGAGTAATCATCTACAACTGACAGAAAATGAGAGCTTCCACCAAAAGTTTGAACCTTCTCAGGTCCCCACAAGTGTGCATGAAAATATTCTTGAACTTGTTTTGAATTATGAATGCCTTTGCCAAAACTAACCTTATGCTGCCTACCAAATATGCAATGTTCACAGAATGGTAGAGAGTCAATTTTATCTTTAGCAAATGCATTTTTTTTTGTTGAGAACATGCAAACCTTTCTCACTAATGTGTCCAAGCCTAGTATGCCATAACACAATCATGTCTTCTGTTGTCCCAGTTGCAACAGATGCCTCTCTAGTCACAACTTCTCCTTTCAAATAGTACATCCCTCCTTTCTTTTCTCCTTTCAACATAACCAAGGCTCTTTTGCATATTTTCAATATTCCATTGCAGTACATGAATTCATAACCTGCATCATCAAACTGGCTTGGTGAAATCAAATTTCTAGCAAGGGTTGGAACATACCTGATATCTTTGATTTCTTTAATAGTGCCATCATTCAATCTAAATTGAACATTTCATATTCCTGCGATAGCACAGGTCTGACCATTTCCAACAATAACTTTACCATTCTTCTGAACTTTCATGTTTCTCATCCAATTCTTATTGTTCGTCATGTGAAAGGTGAATCCAGAGTCTATGATCCATTCATTCTTGATGGTTATTTCTTTTCTTGAAGTTAAATCGACCATTCATCCAGAGTCTATATGATCCATTCATCTGAGAATGCTTTGGATGAATGGATCATAGACTCTTAGTTTGTAATTCTCAGATGAATTATAAACTAATTAAGAGAAAGCCTTAGAAATGGCAATTTCTACTGCAACAATGTAGCCACCGAACTCAGAGAATTCTTTTTCTCTCAAGCTCTCTCAAACACTAGAACTCACCACAATTTTCTCACTCCATTCTTTTCTCTCTGCTCACCAACAAGCTCTAACCAACCTCTAACAATTACCTAAATGGTTGGTTTATATGTGAGCTCTAGATATGATAGCTAGGCATAACAGTCATAACAGACTTTGACAGCTAATTAACTGTCATAACTAACTAATCCAAGATGTCTAAGTCTTGACATGTAGGCAATCTGAGTGAAAGGATTGAAATCCAATAAGCTAGGAACATGTTGCAAGTGATTAAGATGAATTGAAACTAACATATACCTTCACCCTCTTGTTATTATGTTAATTATATGACCCATCTTTTGATGTATTATGCACATATATATTATTTGAATAATGTTGATTTAATTAGTAAAAACGTATGCATGCATGCATGCAGATATATTTGACAAGTTCAAAGATGAGAATGGCAACTTTAAAGAATGTTTGGCGAGTGACACCGTTGGTTTGCTTAGCTTATATGAGGCCTCACATTTGAGCTGTGTTGGAGAAAATTTACTAGATGAAGCCCTTTCTTTCACTACCAAACACCTAACTGAATTTTTGGAAAATAATAAAAAAGAACACCCCAATGATGATCCTTTATCAAAGGAAATATCTCGAGCCCTAGAGAGGCCCTTAAGAAAGACCCTAGTGAATCTCCATGCAAGGTATTTCATTTCAATATATGAAAAAGATGCCTCACATAACAAAGTATTGCTACAACTTGCAAAGTTAGATTTCAATCTATTACAATCCATGCACAAAAAGGAGCTTAGTGAAATCTCAAGGTATAAATAAATAATGTTGGTGTTTATGTGAACCCCAATACTCTTTTGATATTTATATCATCTCTAATCTCTCTTTGCATATGTAATTAATATATTATAATTATTAGGTGGTGGAAGGAATTAGACAGTGCACACAACTTTCCATTTGCAAGAAATAGGATTGTGGAACTATACATTTGGATATTAGGAGTCTATTATGAACCCCAATACTCTTTTGCAAGAAATATTTTAGTGAAGATCATAGCACTTTCCTCAATCGCTGATGATATTTATGATTCATATGGTATATTTGAAGAACATAAGCTCCTTATTGAAGCAATTGACAGGTTTGATTTCAAAATATTGTATATATAGTTATGTTTGGTTGATTTTTTGCTTTCTGCCTTTTAGTTTTTTTACGAAGCTCTTCTTGAAATAGCTATTAAAACAAATTTCTATTAAATAATTTTTTAGAGTTAAAAGTTAAAATTCACTGATTACCTAACTAGTCGCATAAATGTTTTTGAAGCTTCAAAAATCTAAAAGAAGCTTTTGAAAACCTAGCCAACCAGGGCGTACATATATCTTCCCTTAACTGATTTTACCCATATTATAAAATTAATTAATAATTTCTTGTTTTCAGGTGGGACAAAAATTGTATGGATAAACTCCATCCAGAATACTTGCAGAAATATTATAAGATACTTTTGCAATCTTTTGAGGAATTTGAACAAGAGTTTGAAAAGGAGGAAACTTACAAAGTTTACTATGGAAAAGAAACGGTAGGGTTAAGAAATATAATTTAATACTGTTAGAGAGTCCCACATTACTAATGTGTGGAGAGATAATATAATATATAAGAGGAATGGGCTACTCCTCCCATTGCCAATTGGTTTTGAGATGGAACCTCATTCACCTTATATTCTCAAATTCTAACATGGTATCAGAGCAAAAATAAACAAAAAAAATCTCTAGCGACTATCCAACCTAAAAAAAAATAAACCGATTGAAGTAGAGCCGAAAGAAAAGAGCCGCCAAAAACCCAAAAAAATTGATCCAAGAGCAAAGTCAAAAAAAGCCACTTGTGATTTGGGGATAGTGAGCCAAAAATAAAAAGAGCCACCAAAAATACCGATCCAAAAAGTAGAGCAAAAAGAGCCACTTGTGATCAGGGATAGTGAGCCAAAAAAGAGCCGCTTATGATAGAGTTGTCCAAGATGGTGAGTATATAAAATAACCACCATCTTGAGGGAGATGTCAGAGAGTCCCGAATTGCTAATTTGTAGAAAGATAATAGAATATATAAGAGGAATGGGCTACTCCTCCCATAGCCAATTGATTTTGAGATGGAACCCCATTCACCTTATCCCAAATTCTAACAGATACATAGTAATATATAGGTAGAATTATAGGTAAAAATTAAATATTATTTTTACTTCTAGCACAAGGGCATTTTCTATTTTTGGCACTTAAAGAATTATAAAATAGAAAATTAATATAACATTGTATATTGTAGTTATAAACAGACATCTCAAATCTCAACTGTTTTTTATAAAAATCTAAAAATAATTTACATACCATGTCAGAAATAAAGTTCAAAATAATTTTTATTAAGTGTTTTTATTTTCAGCAACAGTAAATAATTCAAAATTTCAAAAAACAATTAGAATGCTTAATACAAATATAATGTACATTATTGTACAAAAATAATTAAAATATAATTTTTTTAGGTGCAAAAAGAGTTTCTACAACAGAAGCAAAACTGACATACTTATAATTATTTTTTTACTTTTTTTTTTATAATTCTAATTATTTTTTAATAATATATTTATATATATAAACATGCAGTTTAAAAGATTATTAAGAGGTTATTTTGAGGAAGCTCGATGGTTGAATGAAGGATACATGCCAAGTTTGGAGGAGCATTTAAAAGTTTCTTTGGTTACTTCTGGTTATTTCATGTTGATGGCTTGCTCTTTAGTTGGAATGAAAAGTAACAATATTGTAACCAAACAAGTTTTCGAGTGGCTCTCCAAAGACCCCAAGATTGCTAGGGCAAGCGCTAGTGTTTGTAGGTACATGGATGACGTGGCTGGTCACAAGGTACGTAATAACAATATATAAATTATGATTTCATATATTATAACATATGGGTGTTATTTGGTATTAATTATTAGTGCTTACTACTACTATGAACTAACTATGAACTAACGCCTAATTACAAATAATTAACGATATAATATATTATTAAAATTAAATCATGTGAGATGGGTAGTCATAATTATTAAAATAATAAAATTATGTGAGACTCAATACAATTCTATTAGTGATATAATATCTTAAAAGTGCTAGATAATATAAGTGCCTTTTAACATTTCTCATAATATATTTTTCTATTCTAGTCTTGGCAATTGTCCACCCTAAAATTTAAGATCTTTATGTATGAATTTATAAGAAATTTCTAAGGTGAGGCATTAAAAAAAATCCCATCTCTAGGGCATTTAATGTAAACTTTTAGTTCATTAATTGTTTTTTGTTTTTAGTAAAAAAAAAGAGTTTAGTTGAGATTAGATTGAGTCTATTATAGTAATATTAATTTTTAAATCTGAATATACTTTTTTCTTCTTTGAAATCATCAAGATTGGTTAATGTTTAATGTCAATAAACATTAAAATATTCTTCTTCACCTTGGGAGTGTCTGCCCTGGCTTCCTTCTTTTATTTTCCTATCCTTCATATAAATTCCCAGTATAGCTTCAAAGACCAAAATACCCTCCTTGATATTTTTCTCCATATTTAGACTGTATTAATAATATATAGATATTATTTTTTAATATTGTTATTGAATTTAACTTGCCTACAAATTATAATTCCAACTGAATGTATAATAATATTTCTTTACCAATCAATACCAACCTCGTGAGTGGGACCCACACTACAATTAATTAATATAAATCTCCTATACGTACATTATCAATATAAAACTTAATATTCTTGTCCTATACGTGTATAAGTACGTACATATACATGTATGTGAAATGTTTTAAGGTTTATTAATAAATTTTTGGTACATATGCATACAGAATGAGCAAGAGAGAAATCATATACCATCTACAATAGAATGTTACATGAAGCAATATGGTGTATCAGAAGAAGAAGCATGTGATGAAATGAATAGGCGAGTGGTTATTGCATGGAAAGAAATAAACGAAGAGTTTCTCAAACCAACTGAAGCAGCTTCACCTATATTAGTTCGTGCTCTGAATCTTGCTAGGGTTATGGATCTTCTCTACAAAAATGGTGATAACTATACACAAGTTGGAAAAGTCACTAAAGATAGTGTTGCTGTCTTGCTCATTGATCCAATTCCATAATAAATTAATCTCTCATACTTTATATATATAACATGTACTCGCAAGACTCCTAATTATATAATAAGCATGTTAAATAAATTAATATATAAAGTATTTTTTTATGGAAAAATTACGACATAAGGCTCTAAAAACATAAGTTTGATACATATAAGTCTTCAATCTTCAAAATTGACAGTAATAGTGCAGTTCTCAAGATTACGCTTTTTGTTTGTCTGCTAGTCCTTTTATTAACAGATCCGTTAGATACTAATAAAATGCCATATGTTAATTTTTAATTGGTCCTAATAATAGTTTTAATTAAAAATAAAAAACTAAAAAAACTATTTTAAAATCATAAAATTATTATTTTTTCTTTTCTTTTTATTCTTCTTCGTCTTCTTTCATAAAGCAAACAATATTAACGGTTAGAAAAATGCAAACCCACCCCAACCCTCACTCCACCACATCCCAAGCCATGACCCTCCCCCACCTCCTTTCCCAACCACGGTCGCTGTTTACCGTTGACTTCGAAGACCACTAGAAAAAATAAAATTCAAATCTAGATCTTAACCCACTTATTGGATTCAAAATCAAACCAAACGCAAACTAAAATATTCGTCTTCTTCTTGGTCGACCAGGTCTCTGTTCAAGAGCTTTGACCGCAGGAGAAAGAGATAAATTATGGGCTTCAATGATATCAATTAACGCTGTTGAAAAAGAATCGAGAGAGATAGAGAATTGGAGAGGTTTCAATAGATGGGGGTGTTGCTGGTGAGGGCAGATTTCTCACCTAAGAACAATGTTAGTGAGGTCTCGAGTTCAGATCTTAGGGGCAACTTTGATGTGCTTTCCCTTTGAAAATCTGATATATATATATATTTTATATTTCGTACATCTTTAGTGATGACAAATTTCGCCCCTAAAACTTTTAGGGGCAATAAATTAAGTATTAGGGGCGGCTTTTGTCGCTCCAAAAATAAAAAATTATATCGTTGATTTTGGGTGGGATTTTTTTCGCCTGTAATATTAGGGGTGACTGAAAATATTACAAGTCAAAGCATTAGAGGCAGCATTTAGGGGCGAAAATGTCGCCTCTAATACTTATCGCCATGAAATTCCAAGCTCGACCCATTCTCCTTCATTTTATTACCCTAAAATTTTTTAGAAAAGATAAAAATATTGCTCTCCCCTTTTGAAATTTTTAGCGTTCCCCCGTACTACTGGTGACCCCGAGCGCGTCTTATTCTCTCCCTTTCTCTTTCATCCCACAAAATCTTCACCCTTCTCTTTTACTGCTGGACAGTTGATTGTATGACATCGTCCCCCGTTTGATGTCGTCATCCCTGACCCCATCGTCCAAGCTTTGGTCGCTGATAACTCTTGAATAAAGAGTTATTTGTCTTTTTTCTAAGCTTAATTTGTGTGTGTATTTTACTTATATTTAGTTCTTTTCCTCCTATTTTGTGAGAATATATATTATTTTGTATTTTTATGTTCTTTTGGGTAATTTAGAGTTGTTAGTAAAAATTAATAAGTTTTATTTGAATTTTGGTAAAGAAAAAGGCTTAATAGAGAAAGTACAAGGTTTTGTTGAAATTTTGCAGGAATTTTGCTACAGTAAAAGTAGCAGGGCTGATTGTTGAAACTAATGTAGAAAAAGAGGATATGACAATTCATTAATTGAGGTGGCAAATATGAGGCTGAGGTGGCAAAAGACAAGTGGTTTAGAGTTGATCTAGTTGGAAAAGTCTCTAAGTGGGAATTAAGGAACCATGTGGAGGGCATTTTGGAAAGGTAAAAAAAGGATTTTACCCTAGCTAAAAAGAAAAGGGGAAGAACACAATTCTTGGAGCCACTCTTATTGAAAATACCTAGAGGAATGAAGAAAAAGAAGAAGAAGAAGAAGAAGAAAAGGAGTGCACAAAGGAAGAAGGAAGAAGGAGGAGCCATCCACTTAGTTTCTTCTACTCATTTAATCTTTTGTATTTCATTTTTATACTTTTTTATTTTCATTTTGGGTATTTTTATATTTTTGAGCATGAACTAATTTCTTTTAGTTAGAACTTTTAATGAACCTTGGATTGTGAATTTTTGTTGATGTTGTATGAATGTTTTTGGTAAGAAAGTTTTGTTCATTCAAGGATGCTTAATGTTGGTCTACCTACTTTTGCTTGATCACCAATTGTAGGTTGTTAGCTAATCTTAATTTTGAAAAAAATAAGATTAGTGGAAATACTTAATTGATACAAGACTATTACCTTGGAAAAGTGTGATTTGTAGATGGTATAGGAATATGCTATTTACCTTGTATGACCCATGGAAAATTAGTGCTTAATTTGTGTTCTCTAGGTGTAGATTTGCATAGGAATATGTTAATTTAATCTTGAGAGCCCATAACATATAGGTTTGGAAAAATTATATGTTCATTTATATTTCCGGTTGACAAAATTTAATTATTAATGCATTCCTCTATGACATTTACATTGAATTTGCATTCTAGGGGGATTTAATTGTTCTAGCTCATCACTTTGCTCATTTTCCTTTCTCATTTTACTTACTTTCTTGTTTAGTTTTTAGCCTAGTTCAAATCATCATCACTTCTTGTTTATTTTACCTAAATTGTTTAGTATTGATTATTGCATAATTAATTTCTAATCAATCTCTGTGGAGACGATACTCTTTTACTTATCATTGTATTATTTGTTTGTGATTACGTGCACTTGCATATATCTAATTTTAGCACAACAGTGGCCCTCTTCTATAGGTATGTGGTTTTCTTATAAAACTAATTCAAAAATGTGTGTGTAAAAATGTTTATTTTTGTTAGTTTTTGTATGCTATCATGTTAATACTTTTAATTTTCTTCTAAAAAATTGATTTAATGTTTTGAAAAATTATGAATAATGTGATTCTTTTTATATGTTTGTTCTAGTTTTTTTTTTTTTTTTTAATTGTTTTAGAGTTTTTGTGTGTGATTATGTATATGTGTTTGTGTATTCTTTTTAAAAAATGGTATATATTTATGTGTATGATTATATATTTTCAAAAAGAGAGAGAGAGAGAGAGAGAGAGAGAGAGAGAGAGAGAGAGAGAGAGAGAGAGAGAGAGAGAGAGAGAGAGTATGTGGCGGCTAAGGCTTAGAATTTTAGAGAGTTTTTACAAACTTTAGGTTATCCATAATCATATGTGTAAAATGATCTCTCATAAGCATTGTTTTTCAATTTTCGAGTTTCGTAAATCAGTTGACATGTTCAGTCCTATTTACCCTAAATATATATATATATATATATATATATATATATAAATATAGTTCAGAATGAGAAATGAGATATATAGATACATTAAACAAAGCATAGATTTATTCATATGAAAGTACCAATTTGGATATACATCTTACATTCCCACATTATAATAACATGGTTTGACATATATCCTAGTATATAATAAGTAGTACTAGAGAGGTACTTTCTTATTCCAAATCAAAAGCAAACCCCACACACAAACATATTATACATATACATATATAATTACTCATCAACATAACCTAGTACTGATGATAATGGTTTCTTAGAAGTAGTAGTAGTAGAAGGGGCCAAACATTTTGAACCAGGGGAAGTAGTACCACTGCAATAATTTGGGTAACAACAAGGTGACAAAAGAGCACAAGGGTCACCAACATTTGGGCGACAGCTTGAATCCTTAACACATTTATTGTCACTACTCAGAAATCCTTGGCAAATAAGCCCTTCACAACAAAATTTCAGTTGCCAAGGTAAGGCACTACAATATTGCCCTTCTGTTTTACACTCATCATTACTACTTGGAATAAAAGTAACACTATGTGCTACTCTAGTCCCATAGCACCACCCCACATTATTAACCACAAATAGCATAATTATTATACTCTTCAACATCTTCATTTTCTAGCTATATATGTCTGTGTTTCTATGTTTTTTTTCTTGATGATATATGTATTTAGACAAGTGTATTTATAGGAGAAATTAAGCTAGTAGCTTACTAGCCATATATATAAAAAAATATTATTAGATTTAATTATTGGATCACCTCAATTATTTCATTATATAATAATTCATATATATAAAAATGTTAATTAATTAGCGATCGATTGAGACACCTACCTTTGTACTAATAGCAATAAATTATCTCTCATTTTCTCTCTTAACTGTCAAATCTTTATTGAAGGAATTAAGTATTTAATTTCATATAATTTAATTTATTAATTATGAAATATTGCCAACAATCACAAGACACCCCTCACAAATAATATTAGGCATCACTAATATTTAATAACAATTCTCATGTATAATAACAAAAGTTGCACTGATAAATATGAATCTAGTATACATAGTGTCATCTCAAGCTCGTACAAAGCCTTAGGTGTAGCTTGAACAAAGCCTTATGCAAGAATTAAATTATACCTTTATAGAAATTTTATTTTTTAGAAAAATTAATTTTTTCATTAATATTAATATTATTTTTATATTAATTTCATATTATTCTTCACATGTTTTATTAATAATCATCACACTATGACTATGTTTTTTTATACTTTAATTCATTTATGAATAAATTCATAAAAACTAAATCAATAGTCATAAAAATAATCACAATAAAATAAGTATAATTATAAGATAACGTTATAACATTATTTAGATTTATTTTATATATAAAACTAGAGAACTAAGCCATGCTTCGCGTGGTATTGCCAAATTTTTGTAAATTATATATATTTATATATTTTGTACTTATTGAGTGGTATAATCTAAAATATAATATTTTGATATGTGTATTATAAATAAATTAATAATATTAAAATTAAAAACATAATTTTAAAATACACAGAAAGATAATGATTTTGTGATAAGTATTAAATGGTAGAATTAATAAAGAAATTGTATGTATTTTTATAATAAAATCAAAAAAAGATAACAGTTTCTAAATTTAATAAATTGGGATTGTGATTGATGATGTAATTATTTTTAATATATTGTTTGGACCTTATTTTTTCTTTGATAGAAAGACACAATTTAACATACTATTTATGAAAGTTTTTACATTTTATTTTGATGGTATCGGTAGAATGTTTTCTCCACAAACGTAAATGTAAGATGATAACTGTAAAATAGTTCGTCATAACATCATATGTTTTTGAAAATTGATAACTGACAGCTTTATATAAAAATATTAGTGATAGAATATTTTTCTATGAAATGTATAATAACAGGATTAATTTTAATAAGTTATGTGGATGTAAAATTTTTACTTTAAATGGAAAGGAAAATCATGATTTATATGACTGATTATTTCCATAATAAAATATGTATTTGTCTTCCTGTTTTGTTGTAATTAAGATGATAAGTACTGTATGAAGTTGGTTGAGCGCTCACGCATTGTTATAATCATTAAAAATAAATATTAATTTATGATTATTTAATTATTTAAATTTATATATTAAGTAGTTGTTAGGGTGCGTTTGGAAGTAACTGTGTAATTACTAAGTAGGGTAATTACTAGGGTGGTAATTGCACAATGTAGTAATTGCACTATATTTTAAAATGCAAGGTGTGTTTGGATATGAGGTGGTAATTACATATGAATTTTTAATATCTTGTTTGGCAAAATAGTTAGTAATTACATGGGAAAATAATATTTTTTAGTAGCTAATGTTTAATATGGAAAGTTTTTTAGTAATTACACAGTGTAATTACATTCAACTCTCATGGGGGGCCATGAGAATTGAAGA
Organism: Cannabis sativa; assembly: GCF_029168945.1. Taxonomy (NCBI): domain Eukaryota; kingdom Viridiplantae; phylum Streptophyta; class Magnoliopsida; order Rosales; family Cannabaceae; genus Cannabis; species Cannabis sativa. The sequence goes on along the minus strand of NC_083606.1, from coordinate 75,112,767 downwards.
GTGTAATTGGAACCCCTCAATTACTTTCAATTACACAGTTACATTGTAATTACATGGTCAGACACACATGCCAAATTGTGTAATTACCTCCAATTACACACAAATCTAATTACATTGTGGCTTTCCAAAAATATTTTTATTAAGGGCCCGTTTGGCATAGCTGTGCTGCGGAGAAAAGCAGTTGTAGCTGTGCTGTGAGAAACAATAACTGTAACAGAATTGTAGAAAAAAATTGAGTTGAGTGTTTGGTAAATATAAATTTTAAAATGGTGTGAGTTTTTAAGATTCTACTATAATAATGAAAATGTTATAATCTAGTTTATTATAATTATAAGTCTATATTAAAAATTATGTTGTATAATATTTTTAATTATTTTTTTCACATTAGAAAATTATATACATTTGATAAAAATAACTTATAATAATATAAAATATATTTTTTAACTTGTAGTTTATAGAAAACTTTACGTTGATTATTTGGTTTGTTAATAATAAAAATAAAAAATATAAATATGAAGTACTTTTTATAGCAAAATAAAAAGTAAAAGATTTAAATATTATATTTATTTTAAATATTTTTTCCTTCAACAAATATATTTTTATTTTTTGTAATATATAATAAATAATTAAATATATTTTTAGTAAAAAATAATTTAATATATAGTCTTTTAATTAAAATAATTTTCTCTAAAAGTTGGGTTCTACCAGCTTTAATTTTTAGTTGTAGCTTCTTCATATATAAATTCTTCAATAAGCTGTTTTTAAATTACTTACCAAACACATTTTTCTCGCAGCTTTTAACTTTCTAAAAGTTGTGCCAAACTAAAATATTTTAAATCATGTGTTTGCTATTTTGTATTTATAATTATTGTATATTTTTAATTATTATATATATTTGATTAATAATTTAAAATAAAAAATCTAATTATTTTTTTGTAAAGAACATAAAAGATTTTTTTTAATTTTTAATATTTATCAAATATTAAAAAATGCAAAGATACATGTTGCTTTCAGTTAAAAAAATTATAAAAGCGACAAAGAAATTATCTTTAATGATTTTAAATAATTTTAAATATATTTAAATAAAAATTACAATAAAAAACTCTTAAGAAAACACTTTTTATATGAAATACTTGACAAAGATTAAAAAATATGTTTTACATTAATTTTAAAAAAATTACAACTAATTATGCATTATTAAGTTCTTCAATCGCCTGCATAAAATAAATAATTAATACTAACTTTCTGATACATTAAAGTGAAAAAATATCAATCCATATATAACCTAGATCTATATCACCACAATAGTTTCTAAACCATGTGAGAATTTTTAAAAATAACTCTCATATTTTAAAGATATAAAGAAAAATATATTAAAAAATGTGAAAAAAAAAGAGAAAATGTAAAGAAAGATTTATAGCATGTCGCCTCAATTTTATTTAGGTCATCCTTTATATATACATATTGTTTTAGATATATTTAAACAAAATTACAATAAAAAAAATTTTAAGAAAATACTTTTTATATGAAATACTGACAAATATTAAAAAATATAAAATTGTGTTTTGCATTTATTTTTTATAAAAAATTACAACTAATTAAGCATAATTAAGTTCTTCAATGAAGACCCACATAAAATAAATAAATAATACAAATTTTGTAATAAATTAAAGTAAAAAAATAGTGATCTATATATATATAACTTAGAAGTATATCACCACAATAGTTTCTATAGTATGTGGGACTTTTTGAAAATAACTCTAATACTCCAAAGATATATAAAAAAAAAAATATATTAAAAAAGGAGAAAACAATAAGAAAATACAAAAAAGAAAAAAAAAAAGAAAGAAAATTATAACATGTTATCTCAACTTTGTTTAGGCTCTCCTTTATATATACACACAAAATTAGGTTCATCCATTGCTCACATAGAAAATAAATTATACTAATTTTAGGACAAACTAAACTAAAAGATAGTGATCTATATAACATAAAAGTATAGCATCTATACAATGGGTTTTAAACAAATTGGGACTTTTTAAAAATAGCTCTAATATTACTAAAGTATAAGAAAATGAGAAAACAAAGAAAATAAAAAGAAACTCCTTTGTGCTTTCCTTTATATATTTATATATATGTATATTGATATTGATACATTGATATATGAAACTCTCATCAAATTTAAAAAATAGAAAGAAAAAAATATAGAAATATTTTTCTATTTTCCTTTACTAAGGTAAAAAAAAAAAAAAGAAAAATACATATTTTTATCTCAAATTAGATCATTTAAATAATTTAAACTAATATTGATTTCACATAGACCCTTCTTATGCTTTTGAACAATATGTATTTTTCTTTTGAACAATATGTATTTTATCTCAAAAAAAAAGTAATGACAAAAATGTTAAAAAAATCAATTTATATAAATAGTCATGTTCTAATATTCTTAAATTTAAATAATAAAAAATACAAAGAAAGAAAAATATATATAATTAAGAGTGTTCAAATAATTGACATTAATAATCATTTTTGACAAATAATATATAAATAAATCTTAACTTTTGAACAAATAAAATTAAGAGAAAATATTTTAGTTGTAAAAAATTATTTTCCAATAAAAATTTAGAGAAAATATTTTTAACTTGAACAAATAAAAATATAAAAATATTGAATAGTTCCTTAAAAATAAATTTATTTTCATAAATATATAAAAAAATTAATTATTAAAAATAAAATATTAATAAAAAAATTTTGAGTAAAATATTAATCAATCACCCATAAAAGATTAAGAAAATCTTGGACTAAAAAAATATAACTAAAATATTATTTATAACCTACATAAATAATGCATAAAAACTATCTAAACGATGTGAAACTTTTAATTTGTATGTGTGGATTATTTTATAAATAAAATAAAAAAATGTGTCACAAAATTTAAAAAAAAAATATAAAGGAAAAAATATAAAATATCACATAGACCCTTCTTATGCTTTCCTATATATATTGATTTCAAATTAAAAAACTATTAATTACGAATTAATAATTTCGAAATTTTAAATTTTAAATTAATTAAATTGCAATGTTGACAATTTACAGTAAATATTAATGTTTAAATTAATTGAATGAAGAATTTTTTTTTCTTATAATATAAAAAAAATAATGTATATTACTCTTAAAATATAGATTTTAAGTTTTGCGAGACTTTAAATAATTGTCTAAGTTGTCTTATGATTAAGCCAATTTTAATTGTTAGTAAAGTTGTTCATCAAATCGCTCAAATTGCTCAAATTGCCCGTACCGCACCGCACCGTGAAAAATACAATTTGAAATTTTATACGGTGTAGTCGGTTTGAATTTTTCCTAAACCGTGCGGTGAGATTTGCGGTTTTAAATTGTTAATATGCGGTTTAAACTAAACCACATGGTATATTATAAAAATACCAATTTTTATGTTTATTTAGGTTAAATATGTAAAGGTTTACCTCAAAGTCTACTAATTATTGTATTGTTGAAACTTGAAACTTTTTTATATTTATTTTAAAGTCTTATGGTATTTTTGAAATGTTGTTCAAATTTAGTTGTATTTGTGATAATTTAATTATTTGGAATGATAATTCAAACTGCAAAAATTACATGTCACCGCACTATTTTTTGTGGTTAGTTTTTAATTTCACGGGTGGGGTTTAGAAACTAAAAAACCAAATGTAGTAATTAATTTGAAAAAATGATTAAAAACTGCAACACACCCTAATTGCTAGCATATTCCTCGAAATTATGCCATTTGAGTAGTTGGTAAATTTTTATTTTATGTGAGATAATAATTATTTAATTGGATTAGGTACCTACCTACATACCTAGACCTAGCTACCTACATGTACTAATAACAATAGATTAAATATTATCTAACACCCATATAATTAACTAATATGGATATATTATTAACCATCCTTATCACCACCTCAAATATTATATATTAACCATCTATATATACACTAGCAAAAAGTTACCTTATCACCACCTCAAATAGTATATATTAACCATCTATATATACACGCAAAAAGTTGCGTGCAAGACACGTATACTAAATTTTATATTAGTTTTTTTCTATGTTATTTGAAAGTGACACAATTAAAAATTAAAGAAAAAATATTATTAGTTATTAGGTGAGATTATTATTATGTGTATCTGAATATTATATTTTATAATAGTATATATTAACCATCTATATATACACGCAAAAAGTTACGTGCGAGACACGTATACTAAATTTTATATTAGTTTTTTTCTATGTTATTTGAAAGTGATACAATTAAAAATTAAAGAAAAAATATTATTAGTTATTAGGTGAGATTATTATTATGTGTATCTGAATATTATATTTTATAATGTTGTCAATTAAAAGTGAATACCAAATGCAATATATTAGTATTTAAGAAAGCTTGATGATTTAAATATGTTCTTAAGTTAATCGAAAAATAAATTAAAAATTGATGTTCCAATACTTAAAGAAACATTACTTAAATGGGTGTAAGATAAAAAGAAAATTAAAAATCAATCTCTAAATTGTTGATAATTGAAAATAACATTTGTCTAAAAATTGTAGATAAGAAAACTAATGATAGTCATTGGTGGATTTCAATCTTCATTTTCTTTGATAGAGATAATAGTGTAAATTTTGTATTTTGCACTTTTCATTCTAGCTGCACCCGTGCGCATATATCTGGATTGTTTATTTTTTCGTTGATAAATTAAATATGGTTGTGTCGACAAAAAGTGAAAACCATGTGTTAACAAAAAGTTATAGTATTCTATAACAAAATACTATTAAATTATTTTAAAATACTATATTTTATTAAAATAAAACTCTATACGATTAAAATTTCATATTTATCTTTATTCAAAAAAAAAATTGATAAATAAAAGAAAAAAATGAAAAGTTTCTATTATTATCTCTACTGCCTTTCTAGACGTGAATAATGGTCTCTTCTTTCTTCCATATTCTTCTTTATTTTTTGTGTATTGTGTTTGCAACATATATGTAAATTATTACGTAACTTTAAAAAATTTTGCTCCTAGAAACTAATGCATATGCCGAGCACTTAGAATCATTTATTAGTTGTAAACTTTGTTGAATTTTTTTCGCCATTGGTGTTTGGTTTTGTGAACTTTGATAAAAGTCACGCTTTTTATTATTATTATTATTATTATTATTATTATTATTATTATTATTATTACTACTTATATATTTTGTTATTAAGTCGTGAAGAAGAAAAAAGAAAAGTGCGAATTGGAATATTATGTGTGTTTCATGGGAATGTCCAAATTGTAATAGGAAAAAGAATACAATAAATAATTAAAGTAAACTCAAACGTAAATGCACAATAAATTTGAATGAGATCACGTATTTATATCTATTTATATATATATAAATAAAACATGTATGCTTTATCCCAATTTTAAGTTCAGATATATAGTGTGTTAATTTTTATAATTTGAAATGGTTGTGTTATTTATTATTTACCTTGCCTCATAATTATTTTCTAAATAATAAAATTGATTAATCTAATCCGGGAATTGTTTTGAATTAAAATTCATTTAACCTTGTAAGTTGTTACATTAATTTACTAAATTAGAGAATTAATTAACAGAAACAAAAATAGAATAAAATATGTATAACTTAGTACAAGTAATAAACAAATGTATAGTTATATAGGTACCTTGCACTATTATTCGAAAATAACATGTATATAATTTACATACAGAGGTGTTATCATTCATGTTTTTAATGAGATTTATTTTATTATATATAAATAAAAAATAACCCATGAATTTCTTATAAACCATTTTATTTTTAATATAAATAAAAAGTCACCCATGAATTTCTCATAAACTAAGAATTTTGTTATATAGGCACACTTTATATAGAATAGATATTGTGATAATTAATCTTCTTTTTATTATATGCATTGATGGAGAAATTAAGAAAGCTCGCAATAGAAAATATTACTAGATTTCATGTAAATCATCCCAATTATTTTATTATGCAATAATTCATATAAGAAAGTGTTGATTGAGACACCTACCTATATACGTACTAATAACAATAAATTAATTAATTAATATCACGTTTCTTTTAAAGTTCAATTATAACACTAATAAATACCTTTTCCATAGGTTATCTTTTTGACTTTAACCTGCCTCAATTTAATTTAAAATATGTAAATTATATAATAGATAAATGTATTAGTAGTACTATCACCAAAAGTGTTATTTATTTATTAATAAAGTTAATTAGTATATGGTCTTTTATGGAAAGATAGCAAAATATATAGACATAAAATTTTACTAAATTAGAGAGCAGGATAGAGGAAAGATTTGTTGAATTAAAAAATATTAGATTAGAAGATAGTCATGTTTATATTAGGACTAATGTCTTAATACATAACTAAAATTAAAAAAGTTGTAGCTAATTATAAATTATTATTCCTACGTCGTGACTAAAAGGTTCATGGCTAAAAGTATTAGTAAAAAATCACAATTTATTGTGACTAAATGTGTATTTAGTCATACTTGTTGTGACTAAAACTAAATTAGTGACAATTTGTATATAAATACTATGTTTAGTCAAAAGTAATTTTTTTGTTGTGACTAAAAGTCATATTTAGTCACAAACTTTTTTTGTTGTGACTAAAAGATTGTCACCAAAAAGTGGTCTTTTTGTGTAGTGACAGTAACCAAGTTCAAACATAATTTATTTGGACTTGATCATTCTTAAAAGTTAGTATACTGAGATATCTAGAAAACCAATCAAGATGATTGCATTCTTTTTTCATCACCATCAATATTTTAATTCGAAGAAACTAAGTGGAATTTGTGGTATAGTTCCTCCAAATGAAAAGATCCTCAAAAGCTGTTCTGGTCATGTAAAGTTAGATGTCTTTTAGAAAGAAATTTCGGAAAGTCTAACTTGTCTATCCGGAAGAAGTCTTGGGAAATGATGGATGCCATCCGAAAGGGCATTCTCGGATTTCTATTGGTTCCACCCGGAAGGAGTCTTCAGGAATACAAGAAAACTCTTTTTTAATGACTAAATTTTAGTCATTAAAACTCATTAATTAGTCACCCAAAATTTTTCACGACTAATTATTTTTAGTCGCCATTTAGTCACTGAAAGTCGGTCGTAGAAAAGATTTAGTGACTAAAATATTTTGTCACAAATATTGTTATTTTTTATGACTAAAATTTAGTCACAAAATATATTAAATTTAGTCACAATAAATCAAATATATTAGTCATCTGAATTTCATTGTACACTTTTAACAGCCAAAAAACTATACTTCAGCAACTAAAATTTAGTCATTAAAGGCATTTATTTATTACATAAAAATTACAATGTCAATCATAAAAATTACATGATTACAATGTAATTCTTGCTTATCATAAAATATACAAAGTTTAAACAAGAAACTACAAAAGCAAACTCCATGAATCAAAGTTGTAAACCAAACTACACCAAAAATAAAGAACAAAGAAAACTAGCAACTAAAAAAACAAAAATGAGAAGCTCCTAATTTGGCTCCAACTCAGAAGCTAGAAGCACACGCCCCTCGAACTCTTTGAAGATTATCTAAAAGTCATAATCTCACACCATTGGGAAGCTTTAAGGTCCTGGGCACTTCAAATTCCAAACAAAAGATCCCAAATGATAACTTGAAAATAGTATCAAAACAAACGAAGAAGCTCAACAATCACCTTTTAGATTCCAATATTAGACTAAAGTTTTAATTTTTAAGGAAAGAACACTAACCAACCAAACAAACACATACTGAATGACTTCGGGTTCCTTCATTTTCGGCATTGGTCTTGTTGCTGCAAAATCGGGCTGTGCTATGGCTAGTAGAGGGCTGAACCCCATAAACTGCAAAAGCAGCCTCCTTGGCATCATCCTTTCCGCTGTTAGTGAGCGAAATCTATTTCGCAAGTTCTCTTCCAAAACCTTCTTGGGTTGCTCATTTTTAATACAGCAGTTGATTTTAGCACAAGTTTTATAAATACAAAATAAATAGACACCCTTACCCAAAATGAAAGACGTGCTTCATGTAGCATAAAAATATTATCAACATGAAACTCGAGAGTTAGCATTGTCAAATAAGCTTCATTAAAACTAACATATCAACCAATCAACTTCCACATTTGAGAACTTTTTAATAGTCTAAATCTTGTGAAATTGAATTAAACCAGAGCATAGTAATGCAATTAACCCGAATTATATTACGAAACAAAATTATTGTCAATCAACATATATGTAAAGCCCGCTTAGTTAATTTGGAAATTAGCAGTTATTTATGTTAATCAGGAAATTATTTATAGCTATTTAAATAATTTATCATGGATATTTATGGAATTCAGATATGCATAATTATGTCATCAGCAGTTTTTTATATTTCGCATTTCCGGTGTCCGGTATTTTGGAACGCGGCGTTTGGCTCAGTAGAAATCACAACTTAGTATGTTAGTATTTTGGGGACGGGTTTTAGACATTGGGAATGTCGGGAATGGCCGGGAATTTAGAATGTCCCAAAAATACCCCTTTAGTATGTTTTTCATGGTTTTATGGTGGAGGGGCAAAATGGTCTTTTTGCCCCATTAATGTTTTGTCTTATGTGGTTTATTAATTGGAATAAATGTTTATTTTAATCATTAAATTCTTGGCTGAAATGAGGTTTGATAAATGAAATAAAACATGAGTTAAACTCTTTTTCTCTTCAAGCTTTTCACACTTAGAAAAAATAGAAAATTTTCCAACAAAACTCTCTCTTTTCCTCTTCACTTTCGGCTGAAGCTTTTGGAGTGCATGAACTGAATTCTCTTTGATTTTCCAAGCAACTTTCATCCATTCTTGAGACTCTTTGCAAGCTAGGTTAGCTCATCCTCTTCCTTTCTTAAAATTCTTGAGTTTTGATGAAATTATGAGTAAATGCATGTTAATTTTGAATGTGTTGCTGCTGCTTGTGATTGTTGTTATTTTTATGTTCAAATGCTGGATTATTTATGCTTAGTTAGGTTGGAATGCATGCTAGATAGGTTGTGCAAAGTTTTGGAAATTTTCTATGCAAAATGTGTGATTTTGAAGATGAAGTGTGTAATCTGTTGCTGGGTTATTGTTAATGTTTTTGATTGTTTTCTGGGGTAATTTTATGCTAGTTTAAGGTGGATTAAGCTAGTGGATTGCTTGTTTAGTTGGTTGTGCTCAAGCTTGAGTTTGGAACTCAAAGCTTGAGCTTTAATGGTGAATTTCGTGTATGAGGTTTCTGGGTAGGTTTGATGCTTTGGTTTTGTTATTTGGGACCTATTGAGGAGGTCTGGAAAGTTTGGGATCAATTGGGGTTAAATTGGTCGAGTTATGGGAATTTTTGGTTCTTTGCGAGGAACCGGAATTCCGGTTGAGCATCCGGAATTCCGGATGGGGTTCAGATTTTCCCAGAACCGGAATTCCGGTTGGGCAACCGGACTTCCGGATGGGGGATTTTTCAGAACCCTAGTTTTCCTCGTTTTTGGGTTTTTAGGGGTATTGCCATGCTTTTTATCGATAGGGAAACTTTTAGTTTCGAGTTTTAGTCCCCGGGAAGTGATTTAGCGTGTCACTTATAGCGTTGTGGTTTTTATGGTTTAGGAGCCGATGTCCGCCGTTCAGCTTCAGTTCCAGTCAGGTTGACCGGCACACCTGAAATCGGAATCCAGGTAAGATTAGTATAACAGTATGCATATGTAGATTACATGTTTAGCGTGCATGTAGGAAGCCTGTTAGATTACATTAGATATGTATTAGGCTTCGAACCATCCAACCCTGTCACGTCGGTACAGGCTGGAGTATGACCAGCAGCCGGAGTATGACCGGTTTGACCGATCAGGCTGACACTTGGTTGGTGGTTCCGTGCTATTGACGTATCCCGTCGGTACAGGCTGGAGTATGACCGACGGCGGGAGTATGACCGGTTCGGCCGATCGAGGAGGATATAGTAACACGTCGGTACGGTGGAGTATGACCAGCTTAGCCGGAGTATGACCGGTTCGGCCGTCGGGTTGTTACGTGTCAATAGTACCGTCACGAACGTTCAAAACTCAGTACCATGTTGGACATGGCAGTAGTGCTCAGTACCATGTTGGACATGGCAGTAGCGGGACTCAGTATCGTGTTGGACACGGCAGTCAGTTTTATGTATGATATTATTATGCTTTTCTTACTGAGTCTGTCGACTCACAGTTTAGTTTCATGTGTAGGTAAAGGCAAGGCAGTTGCTGATGGACCGTGAGCGAGCTTATGGGATTGTACATGTCGGGGCGGTTAGGCCTGGAGCGTACGATCCTCGGGACAGCACGGCTGAGATTTTGTAATTGTCGTTAGACGACTGTATTTTGATGTAAAAGTTGAACAGTGAAAACGTTTGTAAATATTTTATAAATCGGGATCCCGTGACTTTTTGCAAAATGGTTTATAAGTTAATGAAAAAGCAAAATTTTAATTAATCACGTTTTTCCATAAACCTCGTTGATTAGCAACGAGCTGCACAGTACGTTTAAAAATCACGTAATACGCCTAAGTTAGTTAGGGTGTTACAATTTGGTATCAGAGCCGCCAGGTTGTCTTCCGAAGATCGTCACGACATGTACAATCATCATCAGCAGTTAGCTCGGTTCACGGTTCAGTAAGCCTTTATTGCTTTAGTAGTTTATTTTATTCAGTTATGAAAAAAAAAAAAAAAAAAAAAAAAAAACAAAATCCTGTTAGGAAGCATGTTAGTAGCCTGATAGTAGAATAGGCGCATGTTTCATTTCTAATTTCCAAATTAAGCGGCATTAGTAAGCTCGCCCTGATTACGACCTGATATGCCAACTCTTGGTTTCGCAGGCGGTTCTAACTAGATGGACGCCAGGCGGACTACCAGGAGTCGAGGCAACTCAGTGGGGTCGAATCAGGGAGAGGGAGCTCGGTTTCCCCCACCTGCTAGGGGCCGAGGTAGAGGTCCCCGAGGCAGGGCTCGTGGTCGGGGTGATGAGAACCCGCCACAGGCGCCCGAGGCTCCCACCCGATCGGGGAGCCCGGCCGGGAGTTGCGGTTTGCGGAGATGCAAGCCAGGATCGAAGAGCAAGACCTCGAGATTCAGAGGTTGAGACAGCAGGGTGCTCCTGCAGTTCCAGTGCCGGTAGTTCCAGCGGCACCTGCCCCTGCTGCCCAGGCCGAGATGGTAGTGGCGGCCCACAGATTGGAACCTTTATATGAGCGGTTCCGGAAGCAAGCACCTCCGGTATTCCTGGGAGGTCCAGATGTGTCGAAAGCCGAGCAGTGGCTTACGGTGATCACCAGAATCTTGAACTTTATGGGTGTCACCGGCAACGACAGAGTGGTGTGTGCCACATTTCAGTTCCAGGAGGATGCCCTGGTATGGTGGGACATGGTGTCTCAGATTCATGATGTCACCACCATGACTTGGGAGAGGTTCCAGGAACTTTTCAACGCGAAGTACTACAATGAGGCGGTTAGAAGCGCCAAGAGAAAGGAATTCGTTCACCTGACCCAGCGGGAGAACATGAGTGTCACTGAGTATACTACTCAGTTGTGGGTTGGCGAGGTTAGCCTCGGGTATTGTGCCGACCGACTTCAGTAGGAAGGAGAAGTATCTGGACGGGTTGAATCCCAAGATCAGGCATGACCTGATGATTACCACCGACGACAGCACCACCTACGCTCAGATGGTGGAGAAGGCACTGCGAGCTGAGGGCGCAGTGGGGTGCATGTCAGAGTCAGCTAGTACTCCGGTTGGTGGCGGAGCTCCTACCCCTCCTGCATCAGGCTTCAGCAGGGGGAGTAGTGGTTCGGCCATTGATCAGAGGAAGAGGGCACCCACTGCTTCCGGCGGCTCGAGTCAGAACAAGAGGTTCCGGGGGAACCAGAACAGAGGGAGTCGTCCTGGTGGTAATGAGACTCGCTTCTCCTATCCCGAGTGCCCTCTCTGCAAGAGGCATCATCGGGGAGAGTGCAAGGGGCAGGGATGCTTCCATTGTGGCATGCCCGGGCACTTCAAGAGGGAATGTCCCCAGCTCCGGCCAGAGGCACCGAGAGCTCCAGCGATGCCCACTCCAGCCAGGGTATTCGCGATCACGCAGGCTGATGCAGATGCCAGCCCATCAGTTGTTACGTTGGTCGATTCTTATTTACGACTCGCTTTATTCAGTGTTGTTTGATTCTGGGGCTACACGTTCTTATGTGGCGGCCAGAATCTTTAGTAAGTTGGGTAGACCCTATGATAGATATGAGTCAGGGTTTGGAACCTGTTACACAGCGGAGAATTGGTTATCTCCAATAGGTGGATTAGGTCTATGCCGATCAGGATAGATGGTAGAGAGTTGAGCGCTGATCTGATAGAGATGAGCTTAGTCGAATTTGATATTATTTTAGGAATGGATTTCCTATCTACATATTCGGCGAGCATTGACTGTAAGAGGAAGATGGTGGTCTTCCAACCAGAAAGTGAAGAACCGTTCGTATTTGTGGGTTCGGTTCAGGGATCTCGGATCCCGGTGATCTCGGCTATGTCAGCGAGAGAATTATTGCACGGTGGGTGTTTAGGGTTTCTGGCCGTGGTGGTGGACACCACTCGGCCAGACACCATTCGGCCAGAGGACATCAGAGTGGTTCGGGAATTTTTGGACGTTTTTCCCGAAGAACTTCCAGGGTTACCACCTCATCGGGAGATTGACTTTGTGATTGACTTGGCACCAGGGGTGGATCCGGTTTCTAAAGCCCCGTATAGGATGGCTCCAGCTGAACTTAAGGAGTTAAAGATCAGCTCCAGGGGTTGCTTGACATAGGGTTCATTCGGCCCAGTGTATCACCTTGGGGAGCCCCGGTTTTGTTCGTGAAGAAGAAGGATGGCTCTATGAGGATGTGCATCGACTACAGAGAATTGAACAAGCTGACGGTGAAGAATAGATATCCATTACCTAGGATCGATGACTTGTTCGATCAGCTTCAGGGGAAGACGGTCTTTTCTAAGATTGATCTCCGTTCGGGTTATCATCAGTTGAGGATCCGAGACGAGGACATTCCAAAGACGGCTTTCCGCACTAGGTATGGACACTACGAGTTTCTGGTTATGTCATTCGGACTAACCAATGCTCCTGCAGCATTCATGGACCTGATGAATAGAGTATTCAAGGATTTCCTCGATATCTGTGTGATTGTGTTTATCGACGACATCCTCGTGTACTCTCAGTCAGAAGAGGAGCATGAGTTACACCTCCAGATGGTACTGCAACGACTTCGAGAACATAGACTCTACGCCAAGTTCAAGAAATGTGAGTTCTGGTTGTCTCAGGTGTCCTTCCTAGGGCACATTGTGAGTAAAGATGGGATCAAGGTGGATCCCGGGAAGATTGAATCCGTCAGGGATTGGCCGAGACCGAAGACAGTGACAGAGATCAGAAGCTTCTTGGGGTTAGCTGGGTACTACCGTAGGTTCATGGAGGGGTTCTCCAAAATTTCAATGCCCCTAACCGAGCTTACGAAGAAGAATCAGCGATTTATCTGGTCAGATAAATGCGAAGCTAGTTTTCAGGAGCTGAAACAGAGGTTGATTACTGCTCCGGTACTAGCTTTGCCTTCGGACGAGGAGAAGTTCGTGGTCTATTGTGACGCATCCAAACAGGGTTTGGGGTGCGTATTGATGCAAGCCGATCGGGTTATCGCTTACGCCTCCCGTCAGTTAAAGGATTATGAACAGCGATACCCGACTCATGATTTAGAATTGGCCGCAGTGGTTTTTGCACTGAAGATTTGGCGGCATTACTTGTATGGTGAGAAGTGCGAGATCTATACCGACCATAAAAGTCTCAAGTATTTCTTTACTCAGAAAGATTTGAACATGAGACAAAGGCGTTGGTTGGAGTTAGTGAAGGATTATGATTGCGAGATCCTCTATCATCCCGGGAAAGCCAATGTAGTGGCCGATGCCCTGAGTAGAAAGGGTCCCGGGCAAGTGGCTAGCATGGTTCAGATCTCACCTCAGCTAGCGGAGGATATGGTTAGATCCAGCATTGAGTTTGTGGTAGGTCAGCTACACAACTTAACGCTGCAATCTGATCTGTTAGAAAGAATAAAGGTTGCTCAGACGACAGATCCGGAGTTAGTGAAGATCCGAGATGAGGTATTGGCTGGTCAAGCCAAGGACTTTTCAGTGTCAGATAATGGGATGCTTTTGTATAAAGCCAGGGTTTGCGTCCCGAACAGTGTGGACTTGAGGAACGAGATCCTTGAGGAAGCTCATTCTACTCCATATTCTCTACATCCCGGCACCACCAAGATGTACCAAGACTTGAAACCGTACTTCTGGTGGAACGGTATGAAGAAGAATTTGGTAGAATTCGTTTCGAGATGCCTCACATGTCAGCAGATCAAGGCTGAACATCAGAGACCAGCCGGGTTGTTGCAGCCTCTAACCCTACCAGAATGGAAATGGGAGGATATTACTATGGATTTTGTGGTCGGGTTACCTAGGACCACGGGTATGTATGATTCCATCTGGGTAGTGGTGGACCGATTTACGAAATCTGCTCATTTTCTGCCGGTCAGAACAACATTTTCAGTGGATCAGTTGGCAGAACTGTACGTCAGGGAAATAGTGAGACTTCACGGGGTACCGAAGTCTATTGTTTCGGACAGGGATCCGAAATTCACCTCCAAATTTTGGCAGAGTTTGCAACGGGCAATGGGTACGAAGTTAAAATTCAGTACAGCATTCCATCCTCAGACAGATGGTCAGTCCGAAAGGACAATTCAGATATTGGAGGACATGCTGAGAGCCTGTGTTATGGACTTTGAGGGTTCATGGAATAAATACCTACCGTTAATAGAGTTTTCGTACAACAACAGTTATCAGAGTACGATAGGGATGGCACCCTATGAACTGTTGTACGGTAGGAAGTGCAGATCCCCTATCCTTCGGGATGAGACGAGGAGAGGAAATACCTAGGTCCGGAGTCAGTTCAGCGGACCAATGAGGCAATAGAGAAGATTAAAGCTAGAATGCTTGCCTCCCAGAGCAGACAGAATAGTTACGCGGTCCAGAAACGTCGAGATGTTGAGTTCCGAGTAGGGGACCATGTGTTTTTGCGAGTATCTCCGATGAAGGGGATTAAACGTTTCGGGAAAAGAGGCAAGTTATGCCCTAGATTTACAGGACCTTTCGAGATTCTCGAGAAGATAGGTCAAGTGGCATATCGGTTAGCATTGCCTCCAGCTTTATCGAATGCACAACGTATTTCATGTCTCAATGTTGAGAAAATACGTTTCAGACCCCTCTCATATAATCAGTTATGAGAGCCTTCAGCTTCAGTCAGATATGTCCTATGAGGAACAGCCAGTGCAGATCCTGGATAGAAAGGATAAAGTCCTTCGGAATAAGACCATAGCGTTGGTCAAGGTTCTCTGGAGAAACAGTAAGGTGGAAGAAGCCACCTGGGAGCTAGAATCAGATATGCGAGCTCAATATCCAGAGTTATTCGGAGTTAGATTTCGGGGACGAAATCCTTTTAAGGGGGGGATAGTTGTAAAGCCCGCTTAGTTAATTTGGAAATTAGCAGTTATTTATGTTAATCAGGAAATTATTTATAGCTATTTAAATAATTTATCATGGATATTTATGGAATTCAGATATGCATAATTATGTCATCAGCAGTTTTTTATATTTCGCATTTCCGGTGTCCGGTATTTTGGAACGCGGCGTTTGGCTCAGTAGAAATCACAACTTAGTATGTTAGTATTTTGGGGACGGGTTTTAGACATTGGGAATGTCGGGAATGGCCGGGAATTTAGAATGTCCCTAAAATACCCCTTTAGTATGTTTTTCATGGTTTTATGGTGGAGGGGCAAAATGGTCTTTTTGCCCCATTAATGTTTTGTCTTATGTGGTTTATTAATTGGAATAAATGTTTATTTTAATCATTAAATTCTTGGCTGAAATGAGGTTTGATAAATGAAATAAAATATGAGTTAAACTCTTTTTCTCTTCAAGCTTTTCACACTTAGAAAAAATAGAAAATTTTCCAACAAAACTCTCTCTTTTCCTCTTCACTTTCGGCTGAAGCTTTTGGAGTGCATGAACTGAATTCTCTTTGATTTTCCAAGCAACTTTCATCCATTCTTGAGACTCTTTGCAAGCTAGGTTAGCTCATCCTCTTCCTTTCTTAAAATTCTTGAGTTTTGATGAAATTATGAGTAAATGCATGTTAATTTTGAATGTGTTGCTGCTGCTTGTGATTGTTGTTATTTTTATGTTCAAATGCTGGATTATTTATGCTTAGTTAGGTTGGAATGCATGCTAGATAGGTTGTGCAAAGTTTTGGAAATTTTCTATGCAAAATGTGTGATTTTGAAGATGAAGTGTGTAATCTGTTGCTGGGTTATTGTTAATGTTTTTGATTGTTTTCTGGGGTAATTTTATGCTAGTTTAAGGTGGATTAAGCTAGTGGATTGCTTGTTTAGTTGGTTGTGCTCAAGCTTGAGTTTGGAACTCAAAGCTTGAGCTTTAATGGTGAATTTCGTGTATGAGGTTTCTGGGTAGGTTTGATGCTTTGGTTTTGTTATTTGGGACCTATTGAGGAGGTCTGGAAAGTTTGGGATCAATTGGGGTTAAATTGGTCGAGTTATGGGAATTTTTGGTTGCTGCCTGCGAGGAACCGGAATTCCGGTTGAGCATCCGGAATTCCGGATGGGGGTTCAGATTTTCCCAGAACCGGAATTCCGGTTGGGCAACCGGACTTCCGGATGGGGGATTTTCGTAACCCTAGTTTTCCTCGTTTTTGGGTTTTTAGGGGTATTGCCATGCTTTTTATCGATAGGGAAACTTTTAGTTTCGAGTTTTAGTCCCCGGGAAGTGATTTAGCGTGTCACTTATAGCGTTGTGGTTTTTATGGTTTAGGAGCCGATGTCCGCCGTTCGGCTTCGAGTTCCGGTCGGGTTGATGGCACACTGAAATCGGAATCCGGGTAAGATTAGTATAACAGTATGCATATGTAGATTACATGTTTAGCGTGCATGTAGGAAGCCTGTTAGTATCCATTAGATATGTATTAGGCTTCGAACCATCCAACCTGTCACGTCGGTGCAGCCGGAGTATGACCAGAGCCGGAGTATGGCCGGTTTGACCGATCAGTGACACTTGGTTGGTGGTTCCGTGCTATTGACGTATCCGTCGGTACGGGCTGGAGTATGACCGGCGGCCGGAGTATGACCGGTTCGACCGATCGGGAGGATATAGTAACACGTCGGTACGAGTGGAGTATGACCGGCAGTAGGAGTATGACCGGTTCGACCGATCAGGTTGTTACGTGTCAATAGTACCGTCCCCTGAACGTTCAAAACTCAGTACCATGTTGGACATGGCAGTAGTGCTCAGTACCATGTTGGACATGGCAGTAGCGGGACTCAGTATCGTGTTGGACACGGCAGTCAGTTTTATGTATGATATTATTATGCTTTTCTTACTGAGTCTGTCGACTCACAGTTTAGTTTCATGTGTAGGTAAAGGCAAGGCAGTTGCTGATGGACCGTGAGCGAGCTTATGGGATTGTACATGTCGGGGCGGTTAGGCCTGGAGCGTACGATCCTCGGGACAGCACGGCTGAGATTTTGTAATTGTCGTTAGACGACTGTATTTTGATGTAAAAGTTGAATAGTGAAAACGTTTGTAAATATTTTATAAATCGGGATCCCGTGACTTTTTGCAAAATGGTTTATAAGTTAATGAAAAAGCAAAATTTTAATTAATCACGTTTTTCCATAAACCTCGTTGATTAGCAACGAGCTGCACAGTACGTTTAAAAATCACGTAATACGCCTAAGTTAGTTAGGGTGTTACAATATACCTTTTCATCAACAAATTAATATGAAAGAGTAATGAATAATTGACAACAAAGAAGAATAAAATTTGATAAAGTAGAAGTTTTGCCTCAAAGTACATACAATAAAAAGAATTTGTGACTCAGGGAGTTGATCTACATATGGCTGTTTACACAGAATAAAAAATAATTAATAAAACCTTAGGTCAGGTGTGCTGAAAATTATTAAAAGCCAAATAAATAAGGGGTAATGCCTAAATGGGAGAAACTTTCTCTCAATACTCAATTTTAAAATATGTAATTACAACCAAACAATTATTCAAAACTTAAACAATTATTCACTATGCCTTTTTATTAAACAGTGTATATGCAATAATATCAAACAACAGCGTACTTATATGCAATAATATCATATAGCTAAAACAGTGAATATGCAATAATAATATCAAAGAAATGATTCCATAATTTCACATGATAAATGATATTAAATCATTCTTAATTCAATGCAGAATTTCACTTAATTCTGGAATATCTAATTTCAAATAAAATCACTAAACCCTAAATGCAATCAACTCCCAAACAAAAGAAAATAATAAATAACAATCGAAAAGAACGCGACGGTATACCTTCGTTCAGACGATTGAAGAAGTTTAAGCTCCTCTCCGCAACTACACTGCTACCGAATCTTTCCAAGCTATCTTCAATGGCTAGAGGTTACAGAGTAAAAGAACCACCACCTAAATTTTTTTATTGATTGAGCAAGATAGGATACAATACAGTCGAAAAGTTTTCTCTGTACCTCTCAATTTCTCTCGTTTGAACTCTAAATATAGGACTTGAACCACATATATCTTGGTGTTAAATAATTTTATTGTTCATTGGTTTGATTATTTCTGATTTTAGATACTCCGTTTCTTCCCATTTTACATCTCAGTATTTATTTTGAATAGTTAATCTTATCATTACAAATTATTTGTTGATTTGACTATATGTAAATTATATTAATAGATAAATGTACCAGTAGTATCTAGTATCATCAAATGTGATATATCGAATCTTGCATAATTTAATTTAATAACTATATTATAATATTTTCCTATCAATTATTAAAATCTTTTGAAATATTTTTTTTTTTGGGGTAAATCAATTGAATTTTATTAAGTATAAAACTAATTACAAAACTCCTATCAAATGAACAAAAAATCTCCACTAATTAGTTGACAAAAATTAAATTTAAGGTCTATTTTGTACTATTTAAAAAAATACAGAGTCTAATTTGTTTTTTAACAAAACAGAATAAGACCAAATCAATAACTTTTACAAAATACAAAGTCTAAAATAATTTTTTTTTAAGAAAAAAGATAAAATTAATCAACAATAATAACTATAAATTTGATGAAGTTATAAGAAGTAAATTATAATAGTGAAATTTATTCTCCAATCCCACACATGATTGAAAAATGGGAAATTTACACTCTTTACTAACTTTTCCCCATGTATTACAAAAATACTGTGCCACGCCCAAATTTACGTTTATACTGTTTTTTTTTTTTTTTTTTCTTTTTTAATTTCGGCAGTATACTGCCAAATTGTATATGTTATTGTTTTGTTTTTTTTTTTTATTGATTGGGACATGGGCTCAAGTTATTTATTTAATTTTTTATTTTAATGGATGTAAAAATTATTATTTATTATTTTTAATATTTAATAATTATTATTTTTTGAGATAATTTAATAATTATTATTTTGATGAAAAGGTTGATGGGATGTGTCATAAAAGTGACATGTTTTACTTTTTCTTTTATTTAAATAAATTTAAAAATCACACCCCATGTCTCACTCTTTTTCTTTTATTTAAATAGATTTAAAAATCACACTCCCATTTCTCACGATTCATCTTCTTCTTCATCTTTATCTTCTAGCTTTTCACATAAATCTCACCCCCATGTTCTAATATTCATCTTCTTCTTCAAGTTTTTTTTTTCTTCATCTTTACCGTTGTTTTAGTATTGTTCTACTGTTGTTTTTCATGATTTTTACTTTTTTCATGTTCAGTTCTTCTTCTTCATCTTCTTTTCTTTTCTTCTTCTTCTTCTTTTTTTTTCTTTTTAAATTTTTGAAGTTCTTAGTTATGTTTTTTTTTGAAAATATAAGAGTTAGTGTGGTTTTTTTTTGTTTTAATTTTCTAGAACTTTCTTGCAAATATAGTGCATTTAGTATTGAGGATGTGCACAACATAGTTAATTTTTGATCATTTTTTTCTTTTATTGTTTTATTTGTTTTAGTATTGTTTTAGTATTGTTTTACTGTTGTTTTTCATGATTTATTTATTTGATGCCGATTTCACTGCCCTTGCTCCATCTCGCTGGAATTAATAGGTATTTTCTGGGTGTTCTCGTGTTGTTGTGATGGTTCTGTCTGTGAGTGTGGAAGATGGAGGCTATAAATACATTTCTTCGTCGTTCTCTTTGGCTATTTTTGTGGTTTTTTTCTTTTGGTTCTCCTATAAATATATTTGACGAGCTCACTCACAAGAGAGTTTTGAGGTGTGTGTTTCTTTTATATTTTTCTAAGTAGTTATATTTGCTTCATTTGTTTTTGTGTTGTTTCAGTGTTGTTTTAGTAGTTTTTTTTATTATAATTTTCTAGGAATAGACTTGCAAATATAGTTGATTTTGCATCTGGTGTTGAGGTTGTGCCGCAGATTGTTTGTTTTTTTTTTAATCATTTTTTTCTTTTGTTTTGTTTGATTGTTTTAGTGTTGTTTTACCGTTGTTTTGCCATGATTATTTATTGACGTCGATTTTACTGCTTTTGTTCAATCTTGTCAGAATTAATGGTTATTTTCCGGTTGTCTTGGTGTTGTTGTGGTGGTTATGTCTGTGATTGTCAAAGATGGAGGCCTCATACTTTTGTTTTGGTATTGACAGTATAAAAGAAAAAAAAAAGGGGGAGGACACTATAAATGTTAATTCTGCCGTGTGGCAGTAAAATTGAAAAGTATTACCCCAAATCCAGTATTTTTGTACACTACAAGAAATTAGGTTAATACCGGCGGAATAGAACCGCCGGTAATAGTCTGGGTATTACCGGCGGATTTAGTAATCCGCCGGTAATAGTTATTAAATAAAATTCATTTACCGAAAATATATATTAATTAATTATAAATATATTATTACCGGCGGATAACATTTATTACCGGCGGAATCCCGCCTCGAAAAATGAGGGCGGGAATTTTGCCGCCCATTTAATTGAAATTAGTATTACCGGCGGATTAATACCGGCGGGTCCCGCCGGTATTAATTGGGGATTCTGACCGTTTAGATTTATACCGGCGGAACCCAATTAATACCGGCGGGTCCCGCCGGTATTAAAAGTCTATATAAACCCCTCCCCATTTCAGAAACCCATTTTCCCCATTTTTCATTTCCACCTCCCCCATTCACCTCTTCCCCTTCCTTCAAACACACCGCCCCATATTTTCCACCTTCTCCGTTCAACTTTTTTCCGGCACCGCCCGTGCGTCAGCCGTCCACCACCACCACTGCAGTGGCCGAATATCAGTGCACGGTAATGTATTTGTTGTTGTTCTTTATCATTTTTATATATTGTTTTTTTAATTCTTAATATGTAATTTTTTTTTTCATCTTCAAAGTTTTGAGATTAATAATCGGTGGGGAGGACATTTCTGAGTAAAACGCCGGGATTGATCGGAGTTCTAAATATTTGGAGGTTAGTTTTTATTATATTTATGTATATATCTCATAAATTTTTTTTTTCTGTAAAAATATGATATATGTGTTATATTTGAAAATTTTATATATACTCTTATATATTATATATTTGTAGAGATTTAGGATTTATAGTTTACTGTCATTTTAATTTTTGTTTTGTGTATATTGTATAATGTGTTTTATATATTTTGTATTTATACTGTGTATTGTATATTGTATAATGTGTATTGTATAATGTGTATATTGTTAGTTTATACACTGTGTGTACAATATATGCAGGGTATATAATGTGTATACAATATATACAGTACCGTATATACACTGTATATACTGTATATACACAGTATATATACTGTATATACAATGTATATATACTGTATATACATTGTATATACTGTATATTTAATATAATGTTATATAATGTTATATATATATTATGTAATATTAAATGTAATTTATAGAGTTTAGTGTTTAATTTTTTCAAAAAATTATATATCATTAATATTTTAGAACAATAAACAACTTGTAAATATATATAAAATTGATATACAATTAATTATTTTTAAAAAAATGTATTAAAAAAGTTAGGATAAATTTAAATTATTAGAAAAGATACTTATAAGTAAAATATTTATTAACATTTATGATTTAAATATAAATAAATATAATTTATTTTTATGAATATAAAACATAAAAAAAAATAAAGTTTGTTACATAAATTATTAAATAAATAAGATTTGATAGTTTTTTTTAATTAAGTTAAAATTTGTTTTTATGAAATAAATTTTTAATAATTAAATAATTAAATTTTAACATTTAAATATGTGAAAAATAAATATTAAAAATAATAATGTATTTTTTTAAAATAAAAAATTTAATAAATAAAAATTTTAGTGTAATATTTTCTTTAAAAATAAATACAAAAGGGAAAAAAATATTTTGATGTAAAGAACAAAAAATATATTTTACGATTTTTACAATAATTTTATTTTTAAATAATATTCCTTTAAAAGTTAACAATATAAAATGTAATTAATAATGAATTTTAATATTATAATAATATATAAATAATTATGGAAGTTATAATAAAATAATAATGTAATTTTTCTTAATAAAAAGTCATAAGATATCATAAAATAGCATAAAATATCATAAAACTTTTTTACATAGATTATTAAATAAGATTTGGTAGTTTTTTTTAATAATAATATATTTTTTTATAATTAAAAAAATTTTAATAAATGAAAATTTTAGTGTAATATTTACTTTAAAAATAAATATAAAAGGAAAAAATTATATTTTTTACGATTTTAATTATAATTTTATTGAAAAAAAAGTGTCAATATAGGAAAATATTTTAAAATAATAATCCTTTAAAAATTAACAATATAAAAGATAATTAATAATGAACTGTAGTTATTATAATAATATATAAATAATTGTGTAAGTTAATATAAATTAATAATGTAAATTTTTTTAATAAAATATCATAAGATATCATAAAATATCATAAAATAGCATAAAATTTGATGATTCAATTTTTCGTTATACTTTTAAATCTTATGTCTTCATAAAATTTTAGATGACAATCGACAAGTCTTGGACCACTTTGCGAAATCGTAGATGTCCACAATATTGGGATGGTCTAAATGCATTTTTAGAGATGGCCTCGAAATGTAAAGATTGTGATGGTAGGATTAGGTGCCCTTGTGTAAGATGTGTGAACAATAGGCTTCAAACTTTACCTGTTGTGAAAGCACACATATTCGATTGGGGTTTTTTACTGGTTACGAGAAGTGGACTTACCACGGTGAAGCTGAATCTAGTGCCACTAATGCAATGAACGACCATGATGCTGCTGATGATGATCCTGAAATTGACGAGATGATTCCAATAGTGGATGACTTCCTTCAGCCGTCATTCGAAATGGATGATAATCCTGATGCAAATCAATGGCGCGACGAATTATTTGAAGAAATTGAGGCCGAGTTGTATCCTGGTTGTGATTGGATATCTTCTCTTAACTTTTTGGCAAAATTATTGCATTTGAAAGTTAGGGGAAAAATTCCTAACAACATATTTGATGAATTACTGAAGTTACTAAAATTTGCTTTTCCAAAGGAAAATAAAATTCCATCAAACTATTATGATGCCAAGAAAAGATTGAAAAAATTAGGATTGGGGTATGAGTCAATTCATGTGTGCAAGCACAATTGCTGTTTATTTTATAATGAACATGCAAATGAAGATTCATGTCCAGTCTGTGGCACTAGTAGATGGATAACTTCAGAAAATTTAGGAGCAAAAAAGGTGCCTCATAAGGTGATGCGTTATTTTCCGTTAATTCCGCGACTGAAAAGACTGTATACTTCAAGGCATACGGCAATATACATGGTGTGGCACCACAGTGGTAAATCAAAAGATGAGGGTGTGAAGCGACACCCTGTGGATGGTGCGGCGTGGAAAGACTTTGATGCCAGGCTTATCCTGATTTTGCTAGTGAACCTCGAAATGTTCGTCTCGGTTTAGGCTAGCAGTTGTGATGGCTTTAATCCATTTGGCAATATGAGCCAAGCTTACAGTATGTGGCCTGTAGTTTTGGCGAACTATAATCTTCCACCTTGGTTATGTATGAAAGATAATAATTTTATGTTGACCATTCTAATTCCTGGAGATAAATCACCCGGAATGGACATAGACATATTTTTAAGACCCTTGGTGGATGAGTTGAAGGAGTTGTGGGTTAACGGAGTAGATACCAGAGATTGTCGAACCAACACTGTCTTCAAGTTGCGTGCAGCTCTTTTGTGGACAGTGAATGATTTTCCTGCTCGTAGTTATTTGTCTGGTTGGAGTGGTCAGGGATATAAAGCTTGTCCTACTTGCAATGAAGATACATCTTCTATTCGAGTAATTGGTAAGACATCTTACGTGGGTCATAGAAGATTTCTGCCAAATAACCATCGAATGAGAAGGGATACTCAATTTGACGGACAAATTGAGAGAAGACCTCCTCCAAGACGTTTTACTTGTGAAGAAGTATTAGAACAAGTAAACAAACTCCCACCCCACCTCCCTGGAAATCATGAGCTCTTTGGTGGTGTGAAACGTAGGCGAGTTGCAGAAAATCATAATTGGCGGAAAAAAAGCATCTTCTACGAGCTTGACTATTGGTGTTCAAATATTCTTAAACACAATATTGATGTCATGCATGTTGAGAAGAATGTTTGTGATAGTTTATTGGGCACAATATTGGACAATGAGAAATCCAAGGACACTACCAATGCAAGACATGATTTAAAGAAGCTAGGCGTCAGAGAATCGTTGTGGATTTATGAAGACGAGAGGGGGAAGTTGTTGAAACCTCATGCACCTTACGTGCTTAAACCTGATGACAGGATCCAATTTTGTAAATTTATTAAGGATGTGAAATTTCCCGATGGCTTTTGTTCGAATTTGAAAAAAAAAGTAAATGAAAATTTAACAAATGTCATCGGATTAAAGTCACACGACTGTCATGTAATAATGCAACGATTACTGTCTGTTGGTGTTCGCAAGTTTCTCCCGAACGCTATATCGACCACCATCTCTGAACTGTGTAACTTTTTCAGGCAAATTTGTTCAAGGACTATAAATGTTAAAGACATGGAGGTTGCTCAACAAGATCTTATTTTAATCTTGTGTAAAATGGAGTCCATATTTCCTCCTGCATTTTTTGACATAATGATTCATTTGGTCCTTCATTTGCCTGAAGAAGCAATTTTGGGTGGACCTGTTTTTATGAGGTGGATGTATCCATTTGAAAGATACATGAAAAAATTGAAGAACTACGTAGGAAATAAAGCACGTCCTGAAGGGTCGATAGCAGAGAGTTACGTGATTGATGAGGCTTTGACATTTTGTTCAATGTATTTTAAGGGGGTTGAAACAAGGTTTAACCGTCTTGATCGTAATGAAGATGAGGTTGTCCCACGAAAGCTTTCTGTGTTTCAATCTCAATGTCGACCCATCACAAAAGGCAATCTCCGGCCACTTGATCGCGCATCTCGTGAACAAGTAGAGTGGTATATATTCAACAATTCACCTGAAATTCAAGCTTACTTAGAGTGAGTTTTTTCCCATACTTATTTTTCTATTTTTTTAAACTTAAATTTCAATCAATCAATTCAAATCTATTTTATTTTACAGTGAACACTTGGAAGTGATCCGACAAAATTACCCGAATGGAGATCATAATGTCCTACACAAAAAATATTTTCGTCCGTGGTTTCACAAGAAGGTGAATGCATAAGTGTTGTAAACATTTATTATCTAAGTGGTGTTTGTCATTTTCTAATGATGTATTTATTTTTATAGATATATGACTTGCACAAGTCCGGATCATTAGACAATGGCAAAGAGTTGCTAGCTTTAGCATCCGGGTCTGATCACTTAGGCACTTACTATGAAGGTTGTATTGTGAATGGAGTTCGATTTATGGCTACCAAAAGAGATGAGAAGAGGAGCACACAAAATAGTGGAGTGTTTGTGGCAGGAACAGAAGGTTTTAATTATTACGGCACACTCACTGAAGTGCTAAAGTTAACCTTCACTGGTGTTTACTCTGTCACATTATTTAAGTGCAAGTGGTACAATACAAATCCAAGACGGAAGAAGACAATCGTCGAGAACCTTATCACTAGTATTAATGTCAGTGGTGTATGGTATAAAGATGACCCATACATACTTGCTAGTCAAGCAAAGCAAGTGTTTTATCTCGATGATTTATTGAGAGGGAAAAATTGGAAAATAGTTGAGAATGTAAATCACCGACAAATTTGGGATATCGTGGATGATGATCCTAACGTCGAAATTGATTTGGTACACGACACCAACTCCTCCAATTTTGTGTTAACAGTAGATCTTGGGGAGTTAATTTTGCTACCTAATCAACCTCCTATAGACATTGGCTCTGAACCTAGTTCGCCTGTCAACGAAGATGACCGCAACGTGGACGACGAAGATGCTACTGAAGAATCAGACGAAGAAATTTTAGTTGACCTTTGTGAAGATGATGTGAATGATCATTTAGTTAATAATGATAGTGATATGGATGATTAATTTTCAATCACTTTATTTTGTAAATCATACAATTATTAATTGCAAGTTACTATTTCTTATTCCAAGTTAATTTTATTTTTACTATTACTTATAAATGAAATATTTTTTTTTTAAAAAAAAAGTAATGTCAGCTGATGTATCCACTTATCATGGTGGAGACGGGGGTGGTACTGATCCACCGGACCCTAGTAGGGTACCACCAACTTGTCAGACTGCTCCACCGCCAAGAAGAAAGGGGCGTGGCCTTGCTACCAACTTAGATGTTGAGCAAAGAAGGCGTGATGCAGGGAAACCATTACCACTAAAACTTGATGCCGTGACAGGCAAAGTGGTTGGTAAGGAGAGTTCAGCTTTTGTACGCCAAATGGGTGTTGAGGTCACAATTACGTTGCCAGGACACTACTTGAATTTCAGTGAAATTCCTCAACACTTTAAAGACCAAATTGTACAAAAAATGAAGGTAAAACACATTAACAAGTTTAATGTTTCAAATAATTAATTTCAATTAACACATAATTTTTTAACGAATACTATTTGTTTGTAGTATTTGTACGATATTGATGGCCATCCTGAGCCTGAAAAAGTGATGAGTACTCTTTATCATGAGATGAAGAGAAGATATTCTGAGAGAAAGAATATCAGGCACACGTGGTTTCAGGAACATTATTCCGGGGATCCAAATGATTTGGCAAGTGTAATTGAAGCAGTACCTGATCACTGCACTACCGAGAGTTGGAAGCAAATCATTGACTTATTTTTGAGCCCAAAATTCAGGGCGCGTTCAAATCAAAACAAGAAAAATAGAGGAGAAATGCAGTATTTGTCAACGCAAGGCTCGAGGTCGATGGCAGCGTCTCGAAATGAACATGTAAGTAAAATTATCAACTTTCTATTAGAAATTTCTTTTACTAAGCATAAACTAACTCTATTTTTAAACAGGACGTCCCCGAAGACTACGCAATTGATACTTGGAAGAAAGGCCACATCAAAAAAGGAACAGAAAACACTTGGATCAGCGAGACATGCAAAGAACTACATGTAAGTTTAAATATGTTTTTTAATAATTTTCTTCCAACTAATGCATGTTGTTGTTATTGTATTTCTAATATTTTATTTGGTCAGGAGAAAATGCTTGAAGAGGTTGCTAGCATGACAGATACAGAAGATGATTCCAGCGATGGGTCTGCTAGCAAATACAAGCAATTGAAAGCTATGAATAAAGTTCTTGGGAGCCGGTCGGACTATATAAGAGGATTGGGTTATAAATTGAAAGGCAGCTCGACATCAAGTTCTAGTACTCAAAGTCGAGCTCAATCACAAGTACCGACTTCATCCATTACTCCGGAAGATATGGGAGTCTTCGCCGAGTTTATGTTAAAAATGCGTGATAAGATTGATCAGTCTGGCACCTCCAGTGACGCGTCTCTGCATGACCCGAGGTTTAATAATTTTTTACAAAAATTTTTACCATCACAACCGCAAGGTAGCGCGTCCAGTTCAGCCCCCCCTCCAACGTCAATGCCACAACAACAACAACAACAACAACAACAACCACGATCGCCTCAGCAGCCCCAGTTTTTTCAACAACAACAACAACATTCTCCCAACATGTCTGCTGGCTCTTCACAATCGCCTCAGTTGCATTACATGTTCGGGCTTCCCTCACAGTCTCCTCCTATATTTTTTTCGGAAGCCGCTGGAGGATCTCAGACACAACCTATGGTTGGTAATATTGGAGGCTCATCCCAACAACCATACCCTGTGTACGGTCAATTTGGGTCATTGTTGCAGCAACAACCAGTGTATGGTCAAATGGGAGGATCTCCACAACAGCCTATGTATGGAGGCTTTTTCAGTGCTCAGAGTCAGCAACAACAGCAACAACCAATTTTGGTTCGCCCGCACCCTCGACAATATGTGGAGATCTTACCTACGCCGCAGACTGGACAACCTTATTACCCTGCCCCGCCGGCTCAATCCCGTGAAAATATTGATGGTTCAAGACTTAGCGCAAATGCAGATGAATTTTTAGAGTTTACTGATTTGAACAATGATAGTTAGTTTATTTTTAATTATGTGTTATGTTTTAAAGTTTATTTAAAGACAATTTCTAATTTTATTTAAGCTAATATATTTTTTATTGTAATGGACAAATTAATTTTAATACTTAATTTCTTAATTAATGTTTAATGTTTAATTTTTTAATTTTGATATTTTATTTTTAATTAATATATTTATTTATAAAATAATTATTATAATTAATTTAATTATATTAAATAATCAGAATAATATATTTTTTTTAATATTTAAAATTATTATTACCGGCGGATGGGTCCGCCGGTATTTATGATTATAATATTTTTTTTTATTATTTAAAAATATTAATACCGGCGGACCCCACCGCTATTAATCCGCCGGTATTAATATTATTACCGGCGGAATCCCCCTTTCGTCGGTAATAACCATTTTTAGCGACCAATTAATACCGGCGGATAATTACCGGCGGATTCCGCCGGTATTAATAATTACCGGCGGCCTAGATACTTATTACCGGCGGATGCTTCCGCCGGTAATAATTAAATTTGTTGTAGTGGTAAAATGCCCTTGAAAAATTGGGAGAACACATGATTTTCTTTGCTAAGTCCAATCCCACGTTCAAATGAGATGAAACACTTTCAACTTTGGGCCATGTCATATTGAGTTGTTTTGTGAAGAGTGAGACTATTCATCTACGCGATCATTGAAGAAGTAGGCCATACGTACGTTGATGTTATACCAAGTTTACTTCAAAGAATTAAGGAATAATTTCAATATATATAAAAATAACAAAAATACGGTTTGTACAAAAATTTTCAATATTTTTATGGTTTTATATAATATTTTATTGATTTTTTGTTATTTGTATATTATTTTTGATGTTGTTTTGTTGTTATTTTGATGTTATTTTCTTGTTACTTTCATGTTGTTTTCTAGTGTTTTTATAGAATACTGTAAAAATGTAAAATAAAAAAACTTTGAACGTAAAAATATAATTTTTTTTACAAAAATTAGTATTTTGTGTAATTATCTCAAGAATTAAACTAAACCATGTTAATTATGATTAACGGAATTTCTTCTATTGTAAGACAAGTTACCTAAACCAAAAATAACAGCTAAAAATAAAAATTTCTTAAAAAGAAAAGAGCACTCAAGAAAAATATTAACACAAGAAAATCATTTCAAATTCATAATAAAAATACACACTTAGTCAATTAAACTGTCAAAAATGACTTTACACTACACTACGGAATGTTTAATTAGTGCTATAATATATAATGCAAAACAATATTTTATTACGAGAATTGATATAAGACATCAGCGATATTTAGTACTATGGTACCTTTAAAATAGAGCTAAACACTACTAGTTTTCTTTCAATATTCATGCATATCCTTACAGAAAGAATTAGAAGAATGAAAACTATAGCAAGGTGCATATAAATTTCGATAGACATAAACATCGAGAAATTAATAAAAGAGAAATGGCGTATTGTCTATCGTTATATTTTTCATGATCTTCTTCGATTAGCTTACAAAAAATTACATCAACAATAATTACAAATTACAAAACTAACACGCAGCGTGCAATTGATTAATTTGAATCTTGTTTTTACGACTGTAAATTATTCAAAACCTTTCATGCTATAATTATGATATGCATCATCATTTAAATATCATATATATATATATATTCTATATAAAGTGTGCCCATATAACAGAATTCTTGGTTTATCAGAAATTTATGGGTGCGTTTTTATTTATATTAAAAATAAAATAGTTTATGAGAAATTCTGCCTCACTTTTTATTTATATATAATAAAATAAATAAAATTTTAGTCACAACAAAATTTGTGACTAATTATAAAATATCATTCTTATGTTGTGACTAAAAAGTCTCTGGCTAAAGGTATTAGTCACAAAAATTACAATTTTTTGTAACTAAATGTGTTTTTAGTCACAATACTTGTTGTGGCTAAAATTAAATTAGTGACAACTTGTAACTAAATATTATGTTTTAGTCACAAGTAACATTTTGTTGTGACTAAAAGTTACAATTAGTAACAAAGAATTTATGTTGTGACTAAAAATTATTACTAAAAAGTAGCTATTTTTTGTAGTGACTCTTGGTCTTATGGATGTGAGTGCACAAAAAACAAGTGAAGTCTTAGTGTGTGCTAAGTTGTCTATACACAAGTGTGTTGTGAGTTCTTAATAAGTGTCTAAAGACAAAGTGTCCTAAAAATTTGAGTTATACACAAGTGTTGTATAGGTGTATCTAGTGATAAAATAAAAGAGTAAGTGTTTGATGTATTGTGGTATAGTAAAAAGTATTTAAATCTTAGTGTAATTATTCTTTTAATAATTAAAATAATTATATTTTTCACCCATTGTGTTGTCCAACATGCATATAAGTCTAATATTATTATATTATTTACTAATAACAACTAATTAATAAGTATAACTATTATGATTATATAATATTAATTAGCCAACCACTACACCATAATCCAAATATTTGTATATTCCATAAATAAAAGATAATATATATGAATAGTTGTCTGGTGAGCAACTTGTGAATAGATAATTATTCCACAAAACATATAATAAGAGTTTGATCGAATTATATTACGTAGGAAAACATTCAACTTTCTAACATTACAATTTTTTTAATTAATCTATTTGTCCGAATTAGAACGTACACATTTATTATTATTATTATTATTATTATTATTATTATTATTATTATTATTATTATTATAAAAATGTTATCATTAACACTAAAAATAATGATAATATTATTAATTAGAAAAATTAATATATAATCATGAATGGCAGATTCACGTGGTCCAATCAAGTAGCTATTAATAAATATTAAAATATATAACTAAATATTTTAGAAAATAATGGGTGACCATATATATCACTCTTAATAAACTCATTCCTAGACTATATATATGTACACCATTTTGGTAGTTCATCAATTAGCTATTATAATTAGTAAAGTCTCATATATTTTCTTAATCATAACATATATAATGTCCAATCAAATAATATTGGCATCATCAAAAAATGAGAAAATACATAAAATTGTTCGACCAACAAAAAATTATCATCCATCTATTTGGGGAGATCGATTTCTACATTACAATATTTCAGAAGAAGAGTTGGTAAGTAGTATAAGATTAATCCATCAATACTTTTATATATATGAGTAATAATATTGTAGTAGTATCCCTAAGGTAAAATAGAATCATATATATATATATATATATATATATATGATATTTCTAAAATAAAATTATAAAACTTTTTTTTTGGCGGCTGACTCTATTTACGGATTACACATTCAAATTACATACACTATAAAAAATCGTTACCTTTAATTACAACATAATTTATTTTTTTAGCTAAATGTGACTTTTAATCACAATAAAAAGTATTGCGGCTAAAAACACATTTATTAGTCACAACATATTGTAATTTTTGTAATTAATATCTCTTTAGTCACCAACCCTTTTAGTTACTACAACATTAGGAATTGTGATTTATAATTAGTTACAAATATTTTGTTGTGACTAAAAGTAAATTTTATTGTATAAGTGAGTATACAATACTATTTATAGTAATATCAGTGCTTTTATGTGCTTGGCAATTATTTTTTAATTTATTCAATTATATATATATTTATCTCAGAGTTATAAACAAGGCCAAGTTGAAGAATTGAAAGAAGTAGTAAGAAAGGAGATATTTGGAGAATTATTATGTGATGATTGGAATAATCGATTGAAGTTAATTGATGTGGTAGAACGTTTGGGATTGTCCTATCATTTTGAGAGTGAAATACAAAATGAGCTTCAACACATTTACAACATTAATGAAAATAATTTCAAACATGAAACTTTGCATGATGCTTCTATTCGGTTTAGACTTCTACGACAACATGGATACAGAGTTTCTTTAGGTAAGTACTATATTTATACTAACCGTTTAAAAAAAAAATTACAAAAATACGTTAATACGAAAAAAAATTATTTTTACCCTTTGAATTTTTTATTACAAAATTATATTTTCAGTAAAAATAATCAACTGTTTTTTTAGTTGTTTTATAGTTGTATATTATATAGTTGTTATGATATTTTTTTGGTTAATTTTTATTGTTTTATAGTTTATTAATAGTTGTCTTGAAGGTGATTTTTTGTTATTTTTTAATTGTATATTTACTTTTTGTTGAACAAAGTGTATTTTTGTAATTTTAATACTTTATAAAAACATATTTTTATAATTAAAAATTTTATATAAAATGTAAATAAAATATAAAAAAGGGTATTTTTAAAAATTTTCCTATAAAATCTATATATTTGTATTAAGAAATAATTTCACATTTTAAATTTCACTAATTATATTATATATAATGCAGAATTGAAAGTATAATATATATAATTTACGTGTACAACCCTCTTGTTATATTATATTCATTATTTGAAGAATCTTTTGGTGTATTATTATGAGCATATATTATTTGGATAATGTTGATTTTATTAGTAAAAATGTATACGTATGCAGATATATTTGACAAGTTCAAAGATGAGAATGGCAACTTTAAAGAATGTTTGGCGAGTGACACTCTTGGTTTGCTTAGCTTATATGAGGCCTCACATTTGAGTTGCGTCGGGGAAGATTTACTAAATGAAGCCTTGTCTTTTACGACCAGACACCTAATTGAGTTTTTGGCAAATAATAAAAAAGAACAATGCGATGATGATGATGATCTTTTATCGAAAGAAATCTCTCGAGCCCTGGAGAGACCCTTAAGAAAAACCCTAAACAGGCTCCAAGCTAGGCATTTCATTTCAATATATGAAAAAGTGGCCTTACATAACCAAGCATTGCTACAACTTGCAAAATTAGATTTCAATTTATTACAATCCATGCACAAAAAGGAGCTTAGCGAAAACTCCAGGTACTATATAAATATATATAATTCACAGTTGTATATACTATAATAAATGTAAATTAATAAAATTATATATTAATTATGAAATAATCATAACTTTCTTCATTATGCATATTTTAGAGATGTTTTTTTTTTCACACCACGAAATTAAAATATTTATAACCTAATATTTTTATATTAATGATGTTTTTTTTGGTAAGTAAGATGAATTTTATTAATGATGTTTAATAGAAGTGTAGCACACCCTAAAAGATCAATTTAGATGATAGAGGATCAATTATTTTTTGGAGGGTTTTCCAAACCTAACGTCACTACTAATATTGAGAAAATAAAACAGAAAAATTAATTAACAGCAATTAGTACAGTATTTCTGATGATTCATCAGGTCTTTCTCTAGATGATTCATCAGTTACCAACCTCACACATAGCCTCTCAAGGGAAAAAAGCTCTTTTCCAATGAGAGTTTTTCGATTTAGTAGGGTTACTGGGGTTTCTTCTTCTTTTGTGTATGTGGAGGGATGTGCATGAGTCTATGTGTTTCTGATCATAGTTCTCTCAAGTGAGGTTGTTTTCTATTCTCCATTTCTTTTCTTTTGCTTTTCCTGCGCTCCCGTGTGTGAGCTTCTGGGCTTTTTCCAGGTTTTCGTGTGGGATTCTATTTCCCCTGTTTTCTTCTTCGTTCTCTGTTGTGTCTTCTCTATTTCCTCCTTCCTCTCCTTGTAGTTTGGATGGAAGACTCTGAAGCTAATTAGGGAATGATGAGTGCTGATGGCAACCCTGGCTCTGAAGAAAATGTTGAACTGTTGAGACAAAAGTTCTTGGATGAAGTTACCCTAGAACTGGAACCTGACTTTGAGATTAGTGAGGAAGTTGCTAAGAGTGGAGTCCTTGCTAAAATCTTTGGAAATAAGTTAATCTCCAAAGGAAGGGTTAAACATATATTAGGTGGTATTCGGTCTCTGAAAGGGAAATGGCGTTTGAAAACGATGGAGGCGGGTCTTTGGGGTATTTTCTTTAAATGTCATGAAGACAAACTTGAGATTCTGAAAAAACCCCTTGGATCATTTCCAACCAGTTATTGAATGTCCGAGACTTGCCTGTTGACGGTGATTGGCAAAACATGAACATGTCTAAGGCAACTTTTTGGGTCGAAATACATGGTCTGCCTCTTCCTTATCTGGCAGCCCAAAACTCGACCGTTATTGGTGCTAAGGTGGGTACATTCATTAAATCCGATGGTGCAACAAATGGAGTTATAGCCCGACGTGGTTTTTTGAAACTTAGAGTCGATATCCTGATTGATCAGCAGCTCCTTGCTGGTTTCTTTTTCAGTATTAACAGGGGCCGCCGTGAATGGATCCAATTTAAATTCAGGAAGCTTCCCACTTTCTGTTTTAATTGTGGCTTCCTTGGCCATGAAAGAAGCAGTTGTAGGAAGCCAAAAGTCTTCGCCTATGTGCCCATCAGAGACGCAGTGCCTCTGTATGGACCTTGGTTGAAGGCTATGGTTCCTACTAGGAGTTATTTTGACTCTCGCCACCCGATGCTTCTCAAAAACCCCAGAGTCTTACCGGTGGTGATGGAACGACCGGATGACTTGTTGGCGAGGTCGGGTACGAATGTTAGAAAAGGTACGAATGTACCAGTGAACATGGGCAGCATTCCCTCTCTGGGTACTACGGCAGACAACAATACCACCACGATGCATGGTGAACGTACTGAGAGGAATAAGCAAGTGATAAGTGGAAAAACCCCGAGGGTGTCTGGCACCAATAAACTTAAATCCGCACGTTTTAATCCCTTTGAGGTAGTCTCTAACCATCCGATTGCCCAGTTGGAAATTTTTTTTAATGATGACCGTATTATTCTTTCTTTAATGCCTAATGTGGGTCCTACTGCGGAGTAAATGGTAGATCTGCCCCATGAATCTATTTGTAAGTCCAGAAAACCTCATCAGCATCCTGAGCCCATTATACTGCCCATGCCCATTTCGAATAAGGTAGAAAAATTAGCTGAAACTTTACTGGGCTCATCTATATCTACAGGGCTGGCCTCTCCCTCTGTGAAGTTTGGGGCCCAGGCCTCCCTTAATGACTATCTGAACTGCTCAATTAGTAGTAGAAAAAGGAAAGCTTGTGGGAGTGTGACTCTTATTATGTTTATCCCGTTGGTGGATCCTTCATCATCGACTCTAAGTTTGGATGTCGATAACTTGACATTTATCGAAGGAAAAACGATAACAACATTGGGACTACCAGCACTGAGAAGAAGAAAAGAGGCAGGAAGAAAGGCAATTCTCTCCCCAGGAAAAACTAGAGACGATTGACAAGAGCGAGTCCTCTTAACCTTAGTGTTTCCTCTGGAGATAAGGACAGTGTAGAAGCTGGGAATGGAAAGGAATTATGTACCCATGGAAGTATGGTCATTGAAATCCAAGTGGAGGAAAATTTTCAATTGGGCGAGGAGGCGGCCCTTATCAAGCCCCCTCCTACCCAATGAAAGCCCTATCCTGGAATCGTCGAGAGTTTGAAAGACCCTCGGCATTGCAAGCCCTGGTGGCTTGGGTGAGGAGATTTAAGGTTGATTGTGTTTTTTTGATGGAGACTAAATTGGGTGGAGATCAAGTGGACTCCATATGTCGTGCTCTAATTTTGACTTTGGGGAATTCCTTTCTTCGACTGGGAGATCTGGTGGTTTTGGTTTTCTATGGAACAAGCAAGCGAGTATCACTTCGGTTTCGAAACTCAAGACTGGTTTTGAATGTAAAGTTTGGGATCCTGACGAGTCTGTTTCCTGGACTCTCTTTGCTATTTATGGTACTCCTTAGGAAGAGGAGAAACAATTGTTTTGGGACTGCCTTTCACGAGATATTAATCTCTGTTCTGAGCCGTGGGCTATTCTAGGGGATTTAAATGTTATTTTGTCGAGTGAAGACAAGTCAGGGGGAAGGGATTTTGCTCCTAGAGATGGTTCAATTTTGAAAAAAATTCTGTTTGAAACGGGGGGAATTGATCTAGGATTCTTTGGTTGCAAGTTCACCTGGAAAAATAAGAGATGTTCTGGGGGCCTCATCAGAGAAAGATTGGATAGAGCTATTGTTAATACTGGATGGATTAACTCCTTTCCTAGAGGGGGGTGTGAAAAATT
Organism: Cannabis sativa; assembly: GCF_029168945.1. Classification (NCBI taxonomy): domain Eukaryota; kingdom Viridiplantae; phylum Streptophyta; class Magnoliopsida; order Rosales; family Cannabaceae; genus Cannabis; species Cannabis sativa. The sequence goes on along the minus strand of NC_083606.1, from coordinate 75,075,898 downwards.
TGCCCATTCTTTCCTCAAATCACGACCCCATCTTATTTGACTCTGTGATGAACATGTCTCGGGGGTCTGTGCTGTTCAAATTCTATGAAGCTTTGTTTAAAGAGGGTAGTTGTCTGGAAACCATCCAACATTCCTGGGACGCCTCTGAATCGAATGGTGTAAATGGGAATATTCCCAAGAGGTTTGACACGATTTGGATGGCTCTCTAAAGGTGGAACAAAAAGGTTTTTGGTGACTGTAACAAGAAACTTAAAGCCTTAGAAGCAAAACTGCAACTACTTCAGTCGAGAGATGAAAATTAAAGTTGTTTAAAAGAGGAGGAAGAAGTGGAGAAGGAAATCTCTGAGCTTTGGGAGAAGCAAGAGCTCATTTGGCGTCAAAGGTCTAGAGAGATTTGGTTGACCCAGGGGGATCGTAATTCTAAGTTTTTTCAGGCTTCAACTGTGGTTAGAAAGAAGCGAAACCACATTTGGTCTCTCAAAAATGATCACGGCACTCTGATCTTTAGAGAAAAAGATAAAGGTGAAATCCTCAATACTTATTTTAAAAATTTGGACCCATGCTGGTGCCTTATTAGCATTTTTCTTAGTAAATATCTCATAAGCACTCCAAGCTTTCATGATCACAGGTTTCTATTATTATAAAATTTTTGTATTAGAGAATTCAATTGCTGTAACACCAAGAATTTTTGCCACAGATCTAGTTTTAATAGTCTGATCTTCTAAAATAGGACCTCACTTCTTTGCAGTCGCATCTCCCTTCTTATAAGTTCCTTGGGTAATCTTGCGTGGACGGTCTCGACCTGCCATAGCCACAGCTCAGAGCTAAGAGTTAAACCTTAGCAAAGCAAATTTTTTAGAGAAAGTAATTTTATACAAAGTTTTCTCTTATCTCTTCCTATATTAATGATGTTGTATATTACAGTTACAGTAGTAATAATTTATGAGAAATTCATAAATAATTTACATATCTGATCAAGAGTTCAAACATCTATTTTCCACCAGTTAAAAAACAAAACTAGAAAATGTACGAGCGCAACTAACTGCTTGGATTCTAACTCTGATATCGTAAATTATTCAAAATTTATTAAATATTGATGAAAACTATAATGTTTTTTAACAAATATATAATTGGGAATTTCTTTTGGTATCGAGACAAAAACATAAATATTTTCATATATATATCGAAATATTATTTGGTGTTCAATTTTGATATAGCATGATTGCTTTAATTACTAAAACTCTATTACATCTTTGTATCATATGTTATTATAATTAGGTGGTGGAAAGAATCAGACTTTGTACACAAATTCCCTTTTGCAAGAGACAGGAGTGTGGAACTATACCTTTGGATATTAGCAGTCTATTATGAACCCCAATACTATTTGGCAAGAATAATTTTATTCAAAATTATTTCCTTTGCCACAATAGCTGATGACATTTATGATTCATATGGTACTTTTGAAGAACTTGAACTCCTAACTGAGGCAGTTAAAAGGTTTGATACATATATATTTTATCGTAGGAGTGTTTCTTATTTTTTATACATGACATTATTGTTTATTGCAGTTTACAATAGGTGTCATGTTTGTTTTCAAGAAATTCTGAATATTTTACGATGTAGAAAGTAATGTTTAATATAACTGAATTTCGAGCACCGTAAATATTTAGAATTTCTTAAAAATAGCAAATTAAGATTATATATATAGTGCATAATGTACACCATCATATTAACAGATAAGGTTATAAATAAAAAGAAATTGCCCATACGATAAGAGCAAAGCTTGTAGTACTCTTATCAAAGAATTTACACATATATACATATTGTCCTATCTCTATATATATTAATTAGTTCTAATTAAGTATATGTGTTTTATTAGGTGGGACATAAATGAGATTGATAAACTTAATCCAGGATGTTTTCAAGTATTTTATAAAGAACTTTTGATTTGTTATGAAGAATTTGAGCAAGGGCTTACAAAGGAAGAAACTTACAGAGTTCATTACGCAAAAGAAGAGGTATGTAATAATTAAATATCTCAACTTAATTATATATAAACATTACCGAAAAAATATACTATTTATTAGTAACATTTTAGTCAAAAAATAAAAAAATTACTCGTGTAACTAAAAAAGAGTTTTAGAGATACAAAATTTCACTAATTTAATTTTTAGTTAAAACAAGCATTAATTGTACCATAAATACATTTAATTAACAATAATATAAATTTAACCACAAGTTTTAGCGATAACATCATAATATTGTTGTATTAACTTATATAATATTTTTATTTGTTGTGATTAAAAGTAAGATTTTATTAGTAGTGAAATGGATTTATATATATATATATAAAGTTGGTGAATTTGAACATTGAATAATTTTTGAGATTATCACTCTCAATAGCTAATTATTAAACATTGAACAGTTTAAAGAATTTCTCCAAGGTTATCTGGATGAAGCTTGGTGGTTAAAGAAAGCTGAACGCATTCCAAGTTTTGATGAGTATTTGAAATTTGGTTTGGTCAATTGTGGTTACTTAATGTTGACAGTGAGCTCTTTAATTGGAATGAAAAGTAACAATATTGTAACCAAACAAGTTTTTGAGTGGCTCTCCAAAGGCCCCAAGATTATCAATGCATCCACTACTATTTGTCGGCTTATGGATGACATAGCTGAACACAAGGTACGTATGTAAAAACTATCTAACAATGCACGTATACTTAGTTATATTTTTAATTTTTATTTTGGTTATATGTATATTTTTAGTTGTATAATTAGTTTTATTCATGATGATAAAGAAATTATTTTTTATTAAAAAAATACTTAATTTACATATTATTGATAAAATTAATATTCAAAATTTGTTGTTAATTATATATAGGTAAGTATATAATAAATAGTTATTGTGTCAAGTGTATACAAAAATGTAAGAATTAATGCAAAAAACTTGTGCCAAAGGAACATATTTATAGATTTGATTAAAGAAAAAGTATGAGTTCATAATTATATCAATTACTTTGATTTTAACAGTTCGAGAAAGAGAAATATGAAGAACTATCTGCAGTGGAATGTTATATGAAGCAATATGGAGTTTCAGAAGAAGAAGCATATGATGAACTCAATAAGAGAGTTTTCAATGCATGGAAAGAAATAAACGAAGACTACTTTCTTAAGCCAACTTATGTAGCCTCACCTATATTAGATCGTGCTCTTAATCTTTCAAGGTTTATGGATCTTGTCTTCAAAAATGGTGATGGTTTTACTAAAGTTGGAAAAGGGACCAAAGAAACTGTTCATGCCTTGCTTATAGATCCAATTCTATGATAATTAAACCTCTTTCATGCATATATAATATGAATAATGTTAAGCTTGTTAAAATTCACAAGTTAATAAATTTAACCACAAGGAATGGGATCTTTACCTAATTATGGTATGAATAAGTGTAGGGCAACTGGGGACAACCTTGATCAACTTGTACTTATTATTATTCTATTTAATATTTTTTCACTTTTGGTTAATAACATAAATCATTGTTGAATATATTTTTTACCATCTTCTTCGATTAGCTTACGAAAAATTATGTCAACAATAATAACAAATTACGAAACTGACACACCAGTTGATTATTTTGAACTTTGTTTTCACAACCATAAATTATTTAAAATCTTTCATGCTATAATTATAATATATACATCATCATTTAAATATCATAAAATTTCTCCATATATATCTTTATATATATATATCAAAAACGAAAAATATGTCAACCAATAGAACAAGCATATGCATTTATTGATGTGAAAGTACGAATTTGGACATACATCTTATATTTCCACATTATAATAACATATGGTTTGACATATACCCTAATACATAAGTAGTGATGCTTTCTTATTACAATTCAAAAACCACACATACAACATACATACATACATACATACATACATACATACATACATACATACATACATACATACATACATACATATAATTATTCAATTATTCATCACCAACACCTACACAATGGTTTATTAGTAGTAGTAGTTGTGGTAGAAGGGGCCAAACATATATGATCCATTATCAAAAGAAATATTTCATTTCAATATATGAAAAAGATGCCTCACATAACAAATTAAAGTATTGCTACAACTTGCAAAGTTAGATTTCAATCTATTACAATCCTTGCACAAAAAGGAGCTTAGTGAAATCTCAAGGTATAAATAAATAATGTTGGTGTTTACTGTGAACCCCAATACTCTTTTGATATTTATATCATCTCTAATCTCTCTTTGCATATATAATTATTATTATTATTATTATTATTATTATTATTATTATTATTAGGTGGTGGAAGGAATTAGACAGTGCACACAACTTTCCATTTGCAAGAAATAGGATTGTGGAACTATACATTTGGATATTAGGAGTCTATTATGAACCCCAATACTCTTTTGCAAGAAATATTTTAGTGAAGATCATAGCCCTTGCCTCAATTGCTGATGATATTTATGATTCATATGGTATATTTGAAGAACATAAGCTCCTTATTGAAGCAATTGACAGGTTTGATTTTAACATATTGTATATATAGTCATGTTTGGTTGTTTTTCTAGCTTTCTGCCTTTTAGTTTTTTAAAGACCTTTTCTTGAAATAACTATTAAAACTAGCCTCTGTTTAATAGTTTTTTAGAGCTAATAGCTGAAATTTATTTGCTACCTAACCAGAAGTATTTTTGAAGCTTCAGAAATTAAAAAAAAAAAAAAACTTAGCCAACCAGGGCGTACATATATCTTCCCTTAATTAATTAATTTATCCATATTATAAAATTAATTAATAATTTTTTTTTGTTTTCAGGTGGGACAAAAATTGTATGGATAAACTCCATCCAGAATACTTGCAGAAATATTATAAGATACTTTTGCAATCTTTTGAAGAATTTGAACAAGGGTTTGAAAATGAGGAAACTTACAGAGTTTACTATGCAAAAGAAACGGTAGGGTTGAAAAATGTAGTTTCACACATAGTAATATATAGGTAGAAGATCCTAAGATCCTAAGATTGCTAGGGCAACCGCTAGTGTTTGTAGGTACATGGATGACGTGGTTGGTCACAAGGTACGTAATAACAATATATAAATTATAATTGCATAAATAAATACGAGTACTATTATTTCGTATTAATAGTGCCTAGTACTACCGTGAGCTGGCCCCTAATTGTGAATAGTTAGCATATAATATATTATTAAAATTAATTCATGTGGGATTAGTATAGTTATTAAAATTAAATTATGTGACACCCAATAATTAATTCTACTAATACGTGATATAATATCTTGAAAGGTGCTAGACACCACATGTACCTTTTAACAATATTTCTCATAATATATTACCTATTCTAGTCTTGACAAATTGTCTACCCCAAAATTTAAGATCTTTATATATATATATATATATATATATATATTAATATATAAATATATATATATATAGATAAAGCTGATGAGGTTTTATTATTTATGTTTCTTCTTAAAACTTACACACTTATTCTGTTTGGTTAAGCTTTTGCTTTTTACTATTTTTAGCTTTCCAGGAAGCTTTCTTAAGAATTTTTTAGAGCTAAAAGCTGAAACTCATTAGTATCCAACCAACAATATATAGAAGTGCTTTTGGAGATTCAGAATCCTAAAAGTAGCTTTTAAAAACCAAACCAGTCAAGACCTAAGTGTTCTCACACATTATATCTCAATATGAAACTTTCTAAATATGTACAATATTCTTGTCCTATACATATATAAGTACGTAAATACATGTATGCATGTGAAATGTTTTAAGATTTATTAATAAATGTTTGCTACATATGCATACAGAATGAGCAAGAGAGAAATCATGTACCATCTACAATAGAATGTTACATGAAGCAATATGGCGTATCAGAAGAAGAAGCATGTGATGAAATGAATAGGCGAGTGGTTATTGCATGGAAAGAAATAAACGAAGAGTTTCTGAAACCAACTGAAGCAGCTTCACCTATATTAGTTCGTGCCCTGAATCTTGCAAGGGTTATAGATCTTCTCTACAAAAATGGTGATAACTATACACAAGTTGGAAAAGTTACCAAAGATAACGTTGCTGTCTTGCTCATTGATTCAATTCCATAATAAATTAGTCCCTCATACTTTTTATATATATACATTTATATAATATGTACTCGCAAGACTCCTAATTAAATAATAAGCTTGTTAAATAAATTAATAAATAAAGCACTTATTAATAAAGCTAAATTACGGCATAAGTTTCTAAAAACTTGAGTTTGATGTAGATAATTCTCCAATATCCGAAATTGGTAGTAATAGTAGTTCCCAAGATCTCGCTTTTTGTTTGTCCGTTAGTCATTTTATTAACAGATCCGTTAGATACTAATAAAATGCCACATGTTAATTTTTTATTAGTCCTAATTATAATTTTAACTAAAAATAATTTTAAATAAAAAACGAAAAAAAACTATTTTAAAATTATAAAATTATTAGTTTTTTCTTTTCTTTTTATTCTTCTTCGTCATCTTCATATAGTAAAAAATATTAATAGTTAGAAAAGGAAAATTTGAATATGTATGCATTCATTGGGCCAAAATTAGTCCCCTAAACCTAAGCTATTCAATATTTGTAGAATAGGTAATTTTTTCCTAAAACTCCATTCTACCCCTCCCATTTGAACAACTGATTCTCTCTCTTCCTCCCGTCTCTCTCTTTCTCTCGAACCCATTCTCTCTCTCGAACCCATGTGAGCACAAAGACCCACTCGACCGAACCCACCATCTCACGAAGACCCACTCGACCCACCCCTGTCGTCTCCCTCGCTCTCAGACCACGAAGACGACCACAAAACTCGAACCACCACCACACAATGTCAGCCAATGGTAAGATTTCGTACCTATGGTATTTTTTAATGTTTTTATTATTGATTTAGGATTAAAATATTATTTATTGATAGATTTAGAGTGTGTGATTTGTGAGTTTTGGGTTAGATTTAGGGTTAGAATATTTGTTATTTGTGAGTTTTAGGTGAGAAACTATAATTTTAGCCAGGCCTGATGTAGGCCCGATGCATCCTAATGTTAAAGATGGATTTAGGTTGAAGATGAAGGTCAGATATAGGGCTCGTTGTAGGGCCCGATGGTCTGTCCGATTGTCTCTCCAAATTTCAAGTTTTTGAGCTAGGCACGATAGGAGCGATGTAGGGCCTGATAAAGGATCCTAATTGTCTTTCGAAAATTCAATTTTGTGTTTGGTCCGATAGGACCGATGTAGCTAGGGGCCGATAAATGGTTTGTGTTGGAAATTATTTTACCAGGATCTTAGATCTACTCACAAGTATGTTGATTAACACCCTAAATATGAACTTCTAAAACGATTATGAAATAAACACATATAAAGTATGAGAAACCTTACATTGGGTGCAGCGGAATAATATGACTCCTTCCGTTCAGATCTCTAACCCTTGTATTCTTTCTGTCACAGAGTATTATCAAGATCTGAACCTGGATCTCTTTCTCTCCTTCTTTAGTGCTGAAACTCCTTCTTGTTGAATGTCTTTCTTCACGATCTTCCTCACTATGATTGAGGTATCACTTGCTATGTGTGGGCACTACTCTAATCACTAAGTGGTTCGAAATCTCAAGGAAGAAGAAGAGTAAGAAGTGGCGGCTAGGGTTTAGAAAGAGAAGGCTCAGGTTTTTCTCTGAATGAAAAGTGTAATTTTCCTGAAGCCTTCACTATCTATTTATAGCATTCCACTAGGGTTAGGTTTGAATTATTTGGCATTAAAATAATAAAAATATCAGATGAAAAACCCTATAAAAGTGGCCGGCCTAGGCAATATGGATTTGGGCCTCACTTTTTGCAGTTTTGCAGTTTTATCATTTCTGCATCTCATTTTCTCAAAAAATGCCAATTTTCAAATTCAACCATTCAAATGTCAATTCTAACTATTTAATAACTATAAATAATTATTAAATAATATTGTCATTTATCACATTTATTAATTGAACCATACAAAGTATCATAATTAACAAATATGCCCCTAAATTTTCAAGTTTAGTGTTTGGTCCGATAGGACCTATGTAGGGCCCGATATAGTGTTTGATTGTGTGTTAAATATTTCAAGTTTAGTGTTTTGTTCGATAGGACCGATAGAGTCCGATATAGTGTTCGATTGTCTGTCAAATTATCCAAGTTTAGTGTTTTGTTCAATAGGACTGATTCCCAATATATGGTCTTGATGGTGTCTCCAATTAAAAGTTTTATTAATGTTCTTTATAATTTACTAAACTATTGTGTTTAACTACTAATACAATGGTGATTGCGAAATGTACGTCATAGAGCATATTGAGCATAAGATATTGGAACGCAAAAACCTAATCTCGGTTATAAACCCAATCTTTACCTCAAGCTCCCAAATACAATTATAAATCCAATCTCTACCCTTAAGATCTGAAACACCATTATACATAACAAAAGCAAAATTAGTTGAACCTGTCATACACAGACATTTAAATAGAATTAAATTGTACAACAAAAATTTAATAGAAAAGTGGTAAAAAAATCCTCAAAAATCCATAAATCTGTCAAGCATTTAACACAAATAGGTTTTAGTTAGTCATTGTCGAATTCTTTATAACTCATCCACTTTGAACAATCAAGGAGGTTTTTTTGGCGAATGTTAATGATGTGTTGTAACATTTGCATCCTACTATTTGGTTACCAATGAGACGATCTGCTATCGAAAACTTGACAAAGTGACTGAGGGTGAAAAACTTTGAAGTTTCATCTGTTGAAGCTATTTGTTGTGAGAGATATAGACCACTGTTAGTCAGTTATTGCTTGTGTTCTTGGTGCTCAAGCATAAGTTTACTTTATGATCATAAGTGATATAAATCACGGTTGAAGAGTAGTGCAGAAAAACCCGCCATATCATCTTTATAGGGTGAAATCACAGGTTGTTGAAGAAACCAGTTTGATAATTTCAACTCATAGACCCTTGTTAAAGGTTTAAGAAGAAAACTCCAAGGGAGGAAAAAGAAAAAAGACATTCGACTAAACCCATCCTAAGTACAACGTCCTATACTCGGGAGGAGTTTAGCCACTGAAAGAATACCACAACTAGGAAAACTTCCCACTCTCAAAGGATTTTCTTCAACCAATTAGAATATCTCTTCTAGATGCAACGTCCTGCTTCCAGAGAGCTTGTTGTAATTGATGATGCTTTTCTTTTCTTTTTGAATTTTGTAATCCGAGGAGGAATAGTTGCACTAGCACTTTAGATTTATAAACTTGGTCATTATATTCTTGTGTGACCTCAAGCGTTTATATCATAACACTGCTTAACTCAAGCGTGCAAATAGTTTATATGTGTAGTTGTTCAACTTAATCAACTTACCAGCACTCGCACTAGTATTCAGGATTAAAAACTCAGTTACTTGGGATAACGTCAATATTTTATTAAACTATAGAAATACTAACTCAGGTGTGCAAAATTCCTGAATGACACACTTCAACCCATGGCTCCCGTATACCGGGATAACACCTAGCTCTCGTATACCAAAGTGTATGTGACATACATGGCTCTCGTGTATGATTTTTTCTAAATGCTCAGGTAACGTGCATAGCTTCTGTATATTATGTCTTATTTTCCCCTGAGTGATCGAAGAAATACCTTCATTGGTCACTTTCCATACCAAATCCCGTAAGGCTTTCTTGATCATGGATCTCAGGGAGTTATTACATGTGTGAGCACTCCTCCACTTATCCAAAGATTCGTGGGTTGGCAGTGTTTAACTCATTAAAGAAATAATCGTAGTTACCTCAAGATCAACTCTATAAGCTTTGTTCAGCACTTGAGAGTGTCGTCAGGTCTGTGAGCTGCAATTTATTAACACCAATGAAATACCAATAAGCTTTACTCAATGCGTTTATTCATTAGATATTAAATTCAATTACCTCATTGTGAGTTAAGTTGAAAGAAAAAAAAGCATAGTAGTTGTAAATTTTCGTTTTTCATCAAAGCTTAGCTGAAGTAATATTCTCCACTATGCTAATACCATTCGAATAATAGTGTAAGAGCCATACCTTAACATATTATATAGATATATTGAACAAGCATATTATTCATGTGAAAGTACCAGTTGGGATACATATCTTATATTTCCACATTATATATATAACAACATGGTTTGACATATATCCTAGTACTATATAAGTACGTAGTGGTACTTTCTTATTACAATTCAAGCACAAACCACACACACAACATATATACTATATATATAATTATTCATCAACATGAGCTAGTGACAATATTGATGATGATGGTGTAGAAGTAGAAGTAGTAGTAGTAGTGGTAGAAGCAGAGGCCAAACATGTTGAACCATCGGTAGTACCACTACAATGATATGGGTAACAACAAGGGTTGAAAAGAGCACAAGGATGACCAAGTTGACGACAATCTGCCACTTTCACACATTTGTTTTCACTACTCAGAAATCCTTCACAGCTAAGCCCTTCACAACAAAATTTCAGTTGCCAAGGTAAGGCACTACAATATTGACCTTCTGTTTTACACTCATCATTACTACTTGGAATAAAAGTAACACTATGTGCTACTCTAGTCCCATAGCACCACCCCACATTATTAACCACAAATAGCATAATTATTATACTCTTTAACATCTTCATTTTCTAGCTATTTATGTCTGTGTTTCTATGTTTTTTTTTCTTGATGATATGTATTTAGACAAGTGTATTTATAGGAGAAATTAAGCTAGTAGCTTACTAGCCATATATATAAAAATTATTATTAGATGTAATTATTGGATCACCTCAATTATTTCATCATATAATAATTGTAAAAATATGTTAATTAAAATTAGTCGATCGAGACACCTACCTACGTACTAATTATAACAATAAATTATCTCTTATTTTCTCCAAAGTATTATTTCTTTACTGATGAACTTAAGTATTTAGTTTTATGTAATTTAATTTAATAATTATGAAATATTATTAACCAATCACAAGACACTACCTACAAATAATATTAGATATCAGTGATATCCAATAACCACTACAAAAAACAGCTCCTTTTAGTGACAATTTTTTAGTCACAACATAAATTTTTTGTGACTAAATGTGACTTTTGGTCACAACAAAATACTCCTTGTGACTAAAACATAGTATTTATACACAAGTTGTCACTATTGTGACTAAAACTACATTTAGTCACAACAAATTGTAATTTTTGTGACTAATACCTTCAGCCACGGAGCTTTTAGTCACAACATAGGAATGGTAATTAATAATTAGTCACAACTTTTTTACTTTCAATCACAAATTTTGTTGTGACTAAAGGTAAAATTTTTTGTAATGAACAATGCTCATGTAATAACAAAATTTACAAGTTACTACATGAATATGAATCTAGTATATATATAGTCGTCTTAAGCTTGTACAAGGCCTTAGGTGAAGCTTGAACAAAGGCTTATGCACAAATTAAATTATGCTTTTTTGACAAAATTATTAATTTTATCAAAATTTATTAAACTTTTATTTTTCAGAAAAATTAATTTTAATTTCCTATTTTTTAAATCTTTATTTTTTATATTAATATCATATTATTCTTTATATATTTTATTAATAATCATCATGACTAATTCTTTTTTTTTTTTTTACTTTTTATAAAAAAAATTCATAAACAAAAAAAAAATAAGTCAATAATCATATAAAAATAATCACAATAAAATATGTATAATTATAAGATCACATTATGCTATTATTTAGATTTGTTTTATATATAAAATTTTTCATTAAAAAAATTATTAATTATGAATTAATAGTTTTGAAACTTAAAATTTAAAATTAATTGAATTGTAATGTTGACAACTTGTTATATTAATGCCCAAATTAATTGAATGGAGAAGTTATTTTTTCTAAAATTTTTTTAATGTATATCACCCATATATTATAAAAAATAATATATATTACCCTAAAATATAGACTTTAAATTTTGTAAAACCTTAAACAATTGGCTATGTTGTTTTATAATTAAGCTGACTTTGCTATTATATATAGTTGGTAAATTTTTATTTTATATATGAGATAATTATTATTCAATTGGATTAGGTACCTACCTACATACCTAGACCTAGCTATACCTACATGTTCTAATACCAATAGATTAAATATTATCTAATATCTATATATAATTAACTAATATGGATATATTATTAACCATCCTTATCACCAATAGTATATATTAACCATCTCTATATATACATATTGTGATAATTAATCTTCTTTTTATTATATGTATTAATGGAAAAATTAAGAAAGCTAGCAATAGAAAATATTATTAGATTTCATGTAAATCATTCCAATTATTTTATTATGCAATAATTCTGTTAATTAATTAAAAACTGATCGAGACACTTACCTACATACTAATAACAATAAATTTATTAATATTAGGTAAGTGAAAAAATTGTGACTAGTTATATATAAATTAGTATTTGTGTTACTAAAATGTTCGTAGTTAAAGGTATTAGTCACGAAAATTACAATTAGTTGTGACTAAATGTATTTTTAGTCACAATACATGTTATAACTAAAACTAAGTTAGTGACAATTTATATTTAAATACTATGTTTTATTCATAAGTAATATTTTATTGTTACTAAAAATCACATTTTTAGTCACAAAAAAATAATATTGTGACTAAAAAGTTATCCCTAAAAGTATCAGATTTTTGTAGTGTATTGATTTGACTCTACACATTAGTTGTAATTTTCTCAAAATTATCAAATTAAAATATGTAAATTATATTAATAGATAAATGCATCTAGTAAAAGTGTTATATCGTTATTAATAAAATTAAGTATTGAGTCTTGCAAAATTTAATTTACTAATTATATTATAATATTTTTCTATCAATTATTGAAATCTTTTGAAACGTTTTTTTTTTTGGGTAAATCAATTGAATTTCATTGAATATAAAACTAATTACAAAACTCCAATAATCAAATGAACAAAAAATCTTCACCTAGTTGACAAAAATCAAGGTGTCATTTGGTAACACTTTTGTATTCTAGTTCTTTAATCACAAAATGAAAGTAAAATTTTTGTTTTAAAAAATTTTGTTTTGAAAATTAAAATGCGTTATGTAACCACTTTTATTTTTCAATTTTAAAAATAAAAAACAAAAGTGTGTTCTGTAAAGTTCATTTTTGTTTTCATTTGTTGATTTTATTTACGTCGGGTTTAGGTTCGGGGTCGGATTCGGGTTCAGTTCAGAGGTGGGGTTCAGCGCCAGGGCCGTGGAGGGATTTGGGTCCGGGTCTGATCGAAGTCCAAAATATTGATTAAGAAAAAAAACTGTTTAAAAAAATATTGAAAGTGTCTTTTTTTATTATTTTTAAAATTTTGATTCTCAATTAAAAAATTAAAAAGTAAAAACAGTTTTATAGAACATGTTTTTGAAAAATATTTTCACTTTTTCAATTTTAAAAACGGAAAACTTATTAAAAAAGTATTACCAAACGCCACTTAAATTTATGGTCTATTTTGTATTTTTTTTTTTAAAAAAAAAATACAGAATCTGAATTGCCATTTAATAAAACAGAATAAGACCCAATTAACAACTTTTATAATACACAAAATCTAAAATGGTTTTTTTTGTTAAAAAAAGATAAAATCAACATTAATAACTATAAATTTGGTGAAGTGTTAAGAAGTAAATTAATATAGTGAAAGTTATTCTCCAATCCCACACATGATTGAAAAATTTGGAACACACGTAATTTTCTTTGCTAAGTCCAATCCCACCTTCAAATGAGATGAAACACTTTCAACTTGGGCCATGTGATATTGAGTTGTTATGTGAGTGAGACTATTCATCTATGTGATCATTGACACGTAGTAGCCCATATGTTGATATTATACCAAGTTTACTTAAGCGTAAATTGCGGCATAATTCTCGATAACATTATTTCGCTAGCAATTAATTCTTAAAATCCAAATTTTGACTGTAAAACTCCTATAAATTCAAGTTCTCTTAGCACTTAGCCCTTTTTATCCATTTTTGATTGTTAACTGTTAAGTTGGATGTCCATGTATACATAAGATATTGTCCACGTAGACACAATATACACATGACACTATATTATTGGCACACATAAATAAACATTTAAAACTAAATAAAAATAAAAATAAATTAATTTAAAATAAAAAATCATTTAAAAAACAAATTTCTCTTTTCTTTTTCTTATTTTTTTCTTTTTTTTTTCTCTTTCTCTTCTTCCTTTCTCTTTTTTAATTTTTTTCTCATTAATTTATAGACCACCATTCCTCATTCGAAACTCCACCTACCTCAGTCCTCCCAAACTCCACCTCGGTCCTCCATCGAAACTACACCTCGGTCCATTAAAACTCCACCTCGAATCCAATGGCATGTGCAAACCCACCGAAAATTCCCATCTCTAAAATTAAAATCTAACCTTGACAATAAAAAATTCCCAGTTAAAAAACAAAAAAAAATTAAATGAAAGAGAATGGAGACTCACAATGTCTAGAGCTTTGTTCGATAGAGCCAAGGCCGGCGATGGAACACGTCGATTTCAATGGAGGGCTCCAACTGCGGGGATGGACGACAGAAAAAAAATCAAGAAAAAAGCTACGAGATCTAGAAAGAGATTAAAGGTGATAGGATAAGAATACCTTCCAACGCAGTCCCTAAGGAGTTGTTCAGTCTTCTCGCACTTTATGACAAACTTTCCAAGCTCGATCGACCTCCTCTGTTGTGCACTTGGAGTTTTCGACTATACTGGTGGTGCAACGTGAAAAAATGACCTCTTGTAAGAAAAGGGGTTAGGTTCTACCAACATCAGGGTTGGACGTGGCCCACGATTCCTGTCCAGTCGTATTGGACTTGAATCGTGGGCCACATCCAGCTCTAATGGACATTGGGCCTCTCTAGAAGAAATTTTCTTACTTTTTAATTTATCACATCCGGTCCCATCTATTTTTTTAGTCCAATATTGATGGACATGATAATTTTTTTTTCTAGTCCATCAATATTGGACTAGAAATCTCCCAAATTTCTTTTTATGTCTAACGCTTTTTTTATTGGACATTAAAAAGGGACATAGAAAAGATTATTAGTACTAATATTTAATTAGTCCTGTAATATATAATATGGAAAATTCTAATATAGCTAGGTACATTTCTTAGATATGGACTTTTTTTTAAGGCTAATTAGGATTTTTGCTCCCTGAACTTTGACATGTACTAAATCATGCCCCCTGAACTTTTAAGGTCATTAAAAATATGCCCCCTAAACTATTGAGATTATTGGATTTAAGGACTTTTTTTCAATTTTAGTAAAAACATCTAACATTGATGAAAGTTCAGGGGGCATAATTTGAGAGACATGATTTTGTAGATATCAAAGTCTAGAGAGCATGGTTTAGTACATAAACAATCACTGAAATAGTAATATAATTGAATAAAATTAGACAAAAGTCCTTAAATCCAACAATCTCAATAGTTCAGGGGGCATTTTTAATGACCTTAAAAGTTCAGGGGACATGATTTGGTACATGTCAAAGTTCAGGGGGTAAAAATCCTAATTAGCTTTTTTTAATCATTAATATTGATGACTTTTGAATGTCCACCTTATCTAATATGTGCTTGTCTATTAGATAAAATTTATAATATTAAAATCTTATACCACTTAAAAAAATAATTCACATCACTTCAGAAAATAAAATTAATAATAATCTGTAGAAAACACCATTTTTTAAAGCTCTGGTGATGTAGTGGCAGTACAACCTCAAATCCAAAATGAAGTCTAAGCTTTTACCTAACCAAATTTCATATTATTAGAAAGAATTTCAAGCTTTTACAAGAATTCCATGGCGGATAGATAAACACAAACAAAGAAACATTTTTTTTCTTTTGCATAAATCAAAAGAATTCATTTATGTTATCAAGAGGAAAACATAATCAACACCATTAAACATAAACCAAAAGCTGTAACAGTCTACTATTCTTGGGTGTAGCGACACATTTATAGACCCAATGAATTTTGCCAAAACAATCTTAACATTATGAACTCTGCAGCAGCCAGATTTCAAAACACATGA
Organism: Cannabis sativa; assembly: GCF_029168945.1. Taxonomy (NCBI): domain Eukaryota; kingdom Viridiplantae; phylum Streptophyta; class Magnoliopsida; order Rosales; family Cannabaceae; genus Cannabis; species Cannabis sativa. The sequence goes on along the minus strand of NC_083606.1, from coordinate 75,059,709 downwards.
GAGAAAATGACATACTTTTTTTTGACGCGGTGATTATTAAACTCACACATGATTAACAAAGCAGCAATCCACAATCGGCGGTGGCACCTCCTCGAACCAAGATAGCTTATCGTAACCGAAGGGCATGCTTTGCCAAACCATGTACTGCAGAATTCGCATCCCGAGCCACATGCATGGGACAAAACTGCCCCCGAAAGTTTAGACAATAAAGCTATGACATTCTCAAGTAGCACACCTAGCTCATTAAAGAACACTCTTTTTTTTGTTAATATAGCTGTGACTAGAGACAACAAATATGAAAAACCTCTTTAATTGGAATTCCGCATGAAAGAGCTCAATTAAGTCCAATCAAAAGTGCCAACGTCTCTGCTTGTAAAATTGAATATTACCTAAAAACACAATAAAACCAAAAAACACCACAATAACAAGATATAAGTAAAAACTTTAAACAAAACTCAACAAAGAAAAACGAAACCCAAACTAAAAATATGAAAACAAGAAAACAAAGAAAAAAACAAAGAAAAAATTAGCCAAAGGATTTGGCTGGTGAAAGAAACCATAAAAACTCAATACAGAAAACATTTTCCTCAAGTGAAACACTTAAGAATAAGGAAAACTCAGTATTTTGGTTTTCAAGTAAGTTTTATAATTTCAAGTTAGAAGTAAAAAAATATTAAAAAGAAAAAAACATTTGAAGCTTGTGGTAACCATTATCATCATCATCATCATCATCATCAATAACATAGAAAGTTTTGTTGGTGAGACGGGTGATTTCCTGCCGAGCGTTGTTCTATTGTTTAATCGCGACCTCGCATTGGGCTAGTGACTTTTGAACCTCGCCCTCCAGGTATTTGAGCCGCTCCAGGAGTCGCCAATCGGAAGAAAAAGAGAGGGAAGAAGTCTGAAGAATTACAAGCAAATGAATATAAGAAACATGGAGAAAAAAAAAAGAAAGAAAAAATAATATAGATTAATACAACAAATTTACCATGAGGGCATAATGCAAGTTCCACGAAAGCGTCTCTTCTGGATTCCCAAGATTGATTAGATCCCAATCGTGGGGAAGGAGAGCCTTGAGTTGGCGCCAGCAGGCAGTCCTAAACACCTGAGCAAATTCAGAACCAGCCTTCCCCGCGGCGGCAGACAAAGTTTTAATGGCCTAGCTCGAGGAGGGAGAGGCGTGAGTTGTATCAAGAGGAGGTGCTTTGGTGTTGCTCGGAGACCTCAAGGTCAATGGGCTCGGACACTACCTTCTTTTTATGGGCAGTGGTTTTCTTTCGCCTTTCAGAAGGCTCCACCTCGGTATCTGTAGGAACTCCTGAATCGGTTCCCCTTTCCTTCCCTTTCCGGTCCATAACATCTTCAAAACGCATGTCTGTGAGGCAAAATAAAGTGTTAAATTATTTAAAGACAAGTGAAAGGGAAGCGTTGAGTGTAATTTTCCACCTAAGAAATTTACCAAAACCACTAGAAAGGCGAGCTATCACTAGAATAGGGGGTAGAAGGGCCGTAGTATCCACTAAAATCCCTACAACTTGTGATCTTGAATATATCAAATGGCTCAATTGGTTCTAAATCCCAGCTTGCATCTATATGGCTTGACCTATCTGTCATGGTGCCATATTGCTCGGCTATACCATAATATGACTCGTTACAGTTAATCTGGACGTGGAATCTAGGGTACCAGCTGTCACACCTATGAGCAATTCGGTCTACGAGAAGGGATTTCCAAATATGAAAATTAAGGCAGCTATCTTAAAAAGTAACTAATGTGTTACGTTCATCCCTAAGTATTGTGGGTGACCAACCACATTGATTACCTCGGGATGCTCCTTCACCGACACTACTACAAAAGGCCAAATTCGCGACGGTCCCAAAAACGCTTTTTTTGGGGATCCGTCGCTAAAAAAATTATCTGAGTGTTTAAAACCGTCGCCTATATTGTACTATAGGCGACAGTTTTGAACACTCGTAAACAATAGGCGACAGTTAATAAATGTAGAGAAAAAATTAAAAAAAAAAAATTGATGCACTATTCGCCACGGTTTAGAACCGTCGGGGAAAGTATTCGCCACAGTTTTAAAACGTGGCTCATTCTTTGCCCGACGGTTCAAAACCGTTGGGTATAAGGTTAAAGTAAAATTTTTCCCCCCATTTTGCCTTATTATTCCCTCCATTTATTTCCATCTCTCACCCACTCACTCACTCCATCTCACTCTCTCGATCTCACTCACTACTCTATCTCCCTCTCTTGATCTCACTCACTCTATCTCCCTCTCTCGATAATCTCCCTCTCTCGATCTCACTCATCTATCTCCCTCTCTCTCTCTCTCTAACGGTGACGGAAATCACACCACCGGCGACGCAGCTCCGCCACCCCTCCACTGCCGAGAGCCCCTCCTTCAACCTCAGATCCGATCATCGATTCCGCCGGCTCTTGATACTCTGGTATGCTCTCTCTCTCTCTCTCTCTCTCTCTCTCTCTCTCTCTCTCTCTCTCTCTCTCTCTCTCTCTCTCTCTCTCTCTCTCTCTCTCTCTCTCTCTCTCTCTCTTTCCTTTTTCAAATTTTTACAGAATTAGTTTTCTATTTTTTGGCTAAGTTGATATATGGCTATGACCTATGAATCTAGGCTTGAAATCTTCCAAACTCACCATTTAGTTCCATGTCTTTAGTGGTTTTTCTAAGAACACCATTGACAATCGTAGCTAATCTCGAGGTTTCAAAAATCACCTGCAATTAAAAAAATTAAAGCAAAAAGATGTTAATGCTTTAAATTCTTAAGTGTCTGAATAAACCCAGATAGAGCATCTTTAAAAAGGCATTGAAATCTCTTACCGCACGAGTAAACCTCATTGATTTGAGGTCATTTAAGTCAATGGGGTCCTCTGGTTTTTTCTTTTCTCTAATTGCCAAGTGTTCTTTCTGCAGATTGTAACAAAACAAATTAGAACAACAATGATGAGCAATAAAACATTAATGCTTTTTTTTTTTCAAAATATATATCTTAAGTAGGTCATGAAAGATGTGGCTATATGAAACTGTAAAACTATATGAGTGGCTCTTATCTATAATTCCATGTCATTCATGGACCTACTGAATTTTCAAATTAATCAATGTTTATGGATATAAGTCAGACATTAAGTAAAAAGTGTGTGCTACAATGTTTTTTGCCATGAATTGAGTGTAAAGAAAAATACTTGATTTTGAACTATTCTTCATGATAAATGTGAAGTATTAGATCAAGACAAGCCTTCACTTCATTAATAATTTTTTTTTAATTAACATGATAAGCAAATGGATCTAATTGAACTATAAAAAGTACATACTGATTTGAATCTTCTTGATTTTTAGGATTAAGTACTTTCCAAATAAAAATTATTTTCTATGTATTTTACAGCCAATGCTTCTTTAATTATTAATTTCAATATGAATATGAGTGTGACCCTTGAAATTGGGACAAGTCTTACACATATTCATACAAATTTTGTGATCTGAGTTGGTATGCTCTGTGGTGGGGTTGGGAAATGAAGAGAAACAAAACTATAAAGAAAGATTATGATATGAATAGAAAAGGAAGACAGTACCATGTGATTGCCCAATGGCTAATGCCTCCTCACCAGACCCCATTGCCTCTTCACTCTTGAGTCTCATCTGTCCTACAGCATTATTGGTTATATATACTCATCAAAACAGGTTCCTTAGCACCACAAGCCCTCACATCCTAAACTATCAAACTTTTCTTTCTTCTCTGTGATCTTTTTCTTTGAAAGAAGAATTTTACAACAATGGGTTTTCGCTTTGCTAGCTTAGTTCATGCCAAGCAACTCATTCAGAAACCTTTCTCGAGTACAAAAGATGTTCCAAAAGGGTACTTGGCAGTTTATGTTGGGGAGAAGAGAATGAAGAGATTTGTAATCCCTATATCATTCTTAAACCAGCCATCATTCCAAGACTTGCTAAGTCAAGCTGAACAAGAGTTTGGATTTGATCATCCAATGGGAGCTCTTACGATTCCCTGCAATGAAGAGGCCTTCGTCGAACTTGTTTCTCACTTAAGCGCTTAACAATGAGTAGAATAACTGCTAACAATACCACTGATTACTACAAATTTTTAAAGGCATAAATGCCAAAACCATGTACAAATTTTTCCTTGGAGACCAAGAGTAAAGTCTCCAAGAATGATATAAATGATACAACTTAACTTTTTCTTCCCTGATTTATGTGTAGAATTTATTTTCTTCTGATATATTTTGATATAGAGATTTTATCCATAGTCTAGTTTTGGTTCTGCAATTACATAGCAGCTCAGCTTGCAAAAATGAAAAGTACTAAAACAAATGTATGTTGTTTTTGTCATAAGAAAATACTGTAATTACTTCCATATCATTTTTTTTAAAATAATTATTTTATGTTTGCCATCTCTATTGTATATCATAATAAACAACTTCTCTGAAATATCATATTATAAATTCACAATCATAGGCTGTGTTCTTTGTCCTCCATTTTTGATTGAGAATCAAATTAGATTATTATTATTATTATTATTTCTATATACACTTATAATATTTGTGTTTGGTTGTTTGTCTTTGTGGCTTCATTGAAATATGGAGTTGTTGTGGTGTGAATAAGAATAAAAGTGGTAGTTAGAACTTAGATGAGTTATTTATTTGTAATAAGTTGATGATGGTGGTCTTTCATGGGGTGGTGTTATTCTTTGTCATTGTTATAAATAAGATTAAGAAAGTTGAACTTAATTAAAACCAATTATCAATACTCTTTTCTCTCCCATTAAATTCCCACGTTACTTGATGAATAATGTTCAATAATATTTAATTGGAGATTCTTAGCATAATTACTTTTGTAGTGTTACTTAAAATTATTTCCCAATTTTTCATTGTATCATGTTGTATATTGTAACTAAACATTTTATTTTAAATAATTTATGACGTGAAAAATAAGTTTAAAATAATTATTACACACTCATTAATTATTTTAAAGAATACTTTCAATGAGTTAGCTTCATTAATTAATAACAAAAATCTTTTTAGGCAGTTGAAGCTAGCCTTTCATTATTGGATGATAAGCATAGTAATATATGAGTCACAATTTGGTAGGTTAGGAAAATCAAAAATGATATCTTGTATTACTATTTCACATTAATACAAGAAAGATAATGATATCTTGTCTACGTTTTCCCCGTAATTTGTACTCTTTTTTTAAAAATATTTTTATTTTTTATTTTTCAATTTTGAACAGGTGATGTGAGTTGAGGCAAAATGTTTGATCTGTTGTTTAGTAGAATACAAAATCAATGCTTGTTTCAATTGTGGCAATCTGCTAACTTTATCCTTTTCTTTTGTTGTTGATTAGGACATAGTAACTGCATGTAGACATAGTAAATTTATCAACCAAGTGTTAAGAACCAATGCATATTTATTGTACTTAATATATGTGAAGATTGAATATGAAAAGTTTTGGAAAGAGAGAGTAAGAATGTTTGATTTCTTTTGTGGTACATTTAATTATATATTGATTCCTCTAGTTATGAATGTGAGACTCATACAATACTCTATTTTTAAATTTGTAAGTAAAGACACATTAAATACCACCAAATTTGTTTTTTTTTTCTTTCTTTTCCTTATATACATATTAAATACAATTATAGGTGTTCTGAATAAGTGTGTGATATTTTATATGCTAATTTCACTTTTTGTGTAGGTCGCTCAACATAGTTAATAAAAGCTTAACTAACTGCAATGATCGTCCCATTGAGTGGATAACTCCGATATGTCCACAACAACCAGACGGGAAGCAATGTGGATATTATGTCATGAAATTTATTGAGAGTTTCATGAACGAAGAAGATCCAATACGCCGAGTGAGAGAAATGGTAAAATTTATCTTCTCGTAGTCATTATATATTACACAATAATACGTAAACATAGTAATTATAGTCTATTGTAAGCTTCTCTTTCACTAATTTCGTGGTAGTTAGCTAGGACTTAGTATAATGTATAAGGTCTTTTACTAATTAATATGTAATTTCTTTCATTTTTTTTTGCAGTAAGAAATGATCCGTACTCAAATGACGAGATGAATATTTTGCGTGATCGAGTTGGATTGAATATGTTCGAGCACAAGCAAGGCGACAAGGGCTTTTACAATGATCAATTTCTATTTTTGTTTATACTTTATCCTAACTAATTAGTGACAATATACAAGAAAATTAATTAATGTAGGGAAAATTTTACTATGTAAAACAGATCCGTTTAACTTTCACTAATGACAATATATATACTTTATCCTAATTATTTTTTTTTTTTTTTTTACAATCCAATGACTGGCAAAACCCGTCGTTGAAAAATACGAAATTTATAATAGATTGAAAACATTATATGCCACGGTTTAAATCTGTGCTTAAAACATTATATGCCATGGTTAAAAACAGTGGCCTATAGTATAGGCTATGATTTAAAACTGTGGCTTATACTAAAGGCCACGGTTTTTACCTGTGCCTACAACATTATAGACCACGGTTTTAAACTGTGGCCTATACTATAGGCCACGGTTAAAAACCGTGGCCTATAGTATAGGCCACAGCTTAAAACCGTCGCCTATAGTGTTTACTATAGGCGACGGTTTTAAACCGTGGCCCATACTATTTTCCCGACAGTTTTCAACCGTCGTTAATTTTACTCAGTTTTCGCGACGCTCGTATAGGCGACGGTTTTATGAACTGTCGGGAATTCTTTGGCCGACAGTGTAAAACCGACGGGAATTTGGGATTTTTTAGTAGTGCGACTTCCCGAGGGACTGTGTTTTGAAGGTATTGTGCCCGAGCCATGCGATCCCAGACCTTAACCCCCTCTGGAACGGGGACCTGCTGCCAAAAAGAATACTTGGGAAACTTATCATCACAAGTATACTCCTTGTTAGTAAGGAGGTCCACAGATCTCAGATTGGCCTCACTTAGAAAGAATTCGCACGACCTAAGGCCGTGGGGAAGAGTAAGCAAGAGCCTATGCCGATTGACCATCTCGGGGGTAGGGACTGGTCCTTTCGAGAGGGTTGTAAAAAACAAAATATTAGTCAGAAAACTTAGAATGAAAACAAGGATTAATCCAACCGACCCTGATGAAAACAATCACTTACGAATTTTACGGAAGGTGGTTGTGCTGATTAGGGGGAAGCCAGTTGTCCAAAAGAAGTTATCTTTGAAAGATATTTTGTTTGGCAAGTCTGAAATAAGTTTAAACTCGTTGGAGTGAGTACCGAGATAATAGAAACCCCATGCGTCATTCTTCCTCGCTGGAATAGCCTTAATAGAGTAAAGATACTCGATTTGCACAAGCATAGGGCACTCCCACTTCAGAATTGTATACAAGACCTTCAAAGTGGCAAGGATTCTGTAGGAGACGTAATTTAGTTGGAATGGGGCAAGCCTGAGGTTGTTTATGTAATCCTTGAAGTAGTCACGGAGGGGAATTATGGCCCCTGCACTGATGTCTCACCACTGGCTCCCTCAGGGGTCTCACCTGTAAGGCGCGCTGGAGGGTAACAACTAAACTCACCAACTCGCACTGACCTAACTTGGCATACTTGCCCAAGTTTGATTCCACAGGTCCTTAGTATATCACCCGTGTAGCCTGAGATAGTTCGTACCTTCGATTCTATTAACTCGGTCTCAAAGGTGACGTTAGGATCCTGATGAGTCTTTGATGTACGTGGCTTGAGAGACATTATTTTAAAATCCAAGTTACCTGGTTCAAAAGCAATCATGACTTTGGGTAAAAATAAAGGCTTAACCAAAGGAATAAAGGACACACTGGGAGGTTTTGGCCAAGCTGCATCTCGCAAGAAACAATGTTTGCCTTCGATGATTTCTTCCAAGAAGCGCCTGTGGCGACTAGCGTTATCTTCTTGATAGGCTCTCACTAAATGTTCCCTAACCCTAGCATCGTTTAACTCTAATTTGGATGTGGGTTTTGAAGGGTTGGGCTTATAAGTGACTGCTGATTCTGTAGGAAATTCAAGTTCTAAATCTTCCGGACGATAAATTTCTAAACCAGATTGGGACATTACTGCAAGAAGAAAGCAATCCCAATCCCTGGAAATAATTTTAGCAAACCTGAAGGTGGTGAGTTGAAGGTTCTGAAAAAACCTACGTATTGCATGAACCCTAATGTTGACCCAAATACAGTTCAACCCTAAAAATTACTAAAACCAAATGAGATGGCGACGATGCAAACAAATGATGCAGCAATTAAACCCAGAAATGCAACGTAACAAGCATGTAAGATATCAAGAAGAAAAGCTACTTACTGTTTGAAGTTAGGGTTTGGGACGATAGACAGCTCTTCGGCCTGCAAATCTTTGAATGCAGTGAGGATCTCTTCAAGAATGTGAAGTCAGAGGAAACTCGCAGAAAAAATGTCAAGGACAGGGATGTCATGCAAATTCTCGGGCAAACTCGATGCTTTTTCTTAGCAAAGAAGCTTAAGAGTTTCTCAGAATTTCTAAAATGGAGGAAATAATGCAAAGGTGGTTCCTTTTTCTTACTTTATAACCTTGAAATTAGTTTCATCGGATCAAAGAGATTTTTGATCCTACAGACAGAATTCAAAGTAGAAGTGGAAAATGGCCATTTAATGCTGATGTACGTCGAAATCGTAAAACTGCCAAAATCAGAGGATATGCGTTTTTTTCAAAAGGGATTATGACAAAAATACCCTTTGTAATAATTAAAAAGTACTTTTTATTAAAAAATGAACTTTTTAAGGGGTAATTGTTATACCCAAAATTCGGCTAACACATCAGAGGAAAACACGTGTCAAGCTAGGAAGATAATTATAATTACATTTGAGGTGGAATAACTCGTTAAAAGCATAATTGACAGAGCTTATTTACAACTCGATCGGCTGTCTGAATGGTCTTATGCGAGATAAAGATATACAAACTGTTGCCTTGCGCATCAACGAGAAACCATGTAACTTCAGGTGTATAAGACGAGGCACTAACCTCGATTACGTGGATGAGATATACTGACTGTGAAGACACTAGCGTATAGTATGCAATATATAAACTAAGTATAATAGGCGGATGAACCAAAGCAAGTGACAGCGAGGTGTCCACCTCGCCATAGGAAGACATGCACGCGAAAAAGATCACCTCGTCACCAAAAACTGCGATTGTCAGATAGGGTGTTATGTTTCAAGAGTAAAAGCGACGAAAATTACATTATCAACCTTGGAAAGAAATAAGAAAAGCTCCAACTCGCTATCAAGGTTACCACTGCTCTATTTCCAGCGAGACGTCCCAAAACAATACGGTTTACAACGTATTTAACACACGTTTATCAATTTTGACCCAGTAAAAGCAGACTAATCACATCTATGTGATATTCAAATAATAACCGCATTTATTTTACGTGATATGTTATCAAACCCCATGATTTCAGGGGAGAATTGTTGTAAAGATTACAGTCAACTCTGTAATTAACATCCTACTATATGATTATAAATAGAGGCAAGTTAGACTGAAAAAAGGGAGGAAAAAATCATATTATTGATAAAATTAATATTCAAAATTTGTTGTTAATTATATATATAGGTAAGTATATAATAAATAGTTATTGTGTCAAGTGTATACAAAAATGTAAGAATTAATGCACAAAATATGTGCCAAAAGAACATATTTATAGATTTGATTAAAGAAAAAGTATGATCAGTTCATAACTATATCAATTACTTTGATTTAAACAGTTCGAGAAAGAGAAATATGAAGAACTATCAGTGGAATGTTATATGAAACAATATAGAGTTTCAGAAGAAGAAGCATACGATGAACTCAATAAGAGAGTTTTCGATTCATGGAAAGAAATAAACGAAGACTACTTTCTCAAGCCAACTTATGTAGCTTCACCTATATTAGATCGTGCTCTTAATCTTTCAAGGTTTATGGATCTTGTCTTCAAAAATGGTGATGGTTTTACTAAAGTTGGAAAAGGGACCAAAGAAACTGTTCATGCCTTGCTTATAGATCCAATTCTATGATAATTAAACCTCTTTCACTTGTTAAAATTGACAAATTAATAAATTTTACCACAATGAATGGGATCTTTACCTACCAATATCACACGTACCAATAATTTACAGCTTTGTGGGGTTCACTGGTGTGGCAAGACCATTTACCACGAACCTTTGCCTATTGATCTAGACCAATTCAATATTGATATGTAAAGTTTATTACCCCCAATAAAGTGGTTTTTCATACACAAAATATTGCTAGAGGACCCATATATTTCCTTGTAGGAATAATAATAATAATAATAATAATAATAATATAATAATAATATAATAATAATAGTGGGGACAACCAGCTCTTCATCAATTTGTATTTATTATTATTATTATTTGAAGAAACTAAATTTATTAAACTTCAAACTCTGCTACTAAATAAGAAAGCAAATCAGGGAATGAGCTATTAAATTGGCCGAACGCTTAACAAAAGAGATAGAAACATGTTTTAAAGTGACAAACAAATTTTTACAATCTTTAATCACGTGACCAAATAAAGAGATCATGTCAACGTTGCTTCGAATTGCTTGTATTACAATTAGGCAGTCAGTTTCAAGGATCACATATTGCCATTGTTTTTGCTTGATCTAACTTAGCGCCTCCCTAACACCGATCGCATCCGCAAGCTTTGGTCTAACCACTCCAACACGAGCCCTTGTCGTACCCTCCACCAGAAATCCATTGTCATTTTTAGCCACAATACCAAAGCCATAACCTTGATTACAACCATATATATTGATGCATCCACATTTACCTTAATGTTATTAGTATTAGGGGCACTCCATCGCTCAACACCATCACTTGGTAATAAACTAGTTTGTGAAGTCTCCAAACTAGGAGCTTGAGTGGCCTCCCATTGTGCAAGGTAACTAACCACGAATGCATAAAGATAAGAGGCATTGATTGACTTATTTTGCCATACTTTGTCATTTCTCGCACCCCAAATCACCCAACAAAGAGTTGCAATGAGACCACGACTTTCAGCATTGGACACCTGAAAAGTGCTGCTACACCAGTCGAGAAAAGTCATATCAGTAGTTAAAATTGTCGTCACACCTGCCTTCTCCCAACACTGTACAACCAGAGAGCAAGTGACTAGAATATGCATAGCTGTTTCATCATTAAGACCACAAACTGAGCACAAACTGTTAACAACTACTCTCTTTGTTAGAAGCATGACCATAGTAGGTAAACAATTCGTACACCCTCTCCACATCAGATTTTTAACTTTCAGTGGCATCTTCAAGCGCAATAATTCATTCCAAAAATTAGAAACAACCGTTCCACTAGCCATTTAATTTCTGCTGCAAATTATTGCAGCTTTTAATAGTGTACATGCCGTTTAATTCATGAAACCAATAATAATATTCACTCACAGCCGGACTTTGTTGGAGCGGAATCCTAAGAATGGCAGCTTTATCCCTGTCGTTAAACAAGTCATTCAAGAGCTCCAAATCCCAGCCACCACCTTCGGGGAGCATCAGTTTTTTAACCACAGCCGTGTCGAGATCTGGGTTAACTGATGTGATGAACAGGTTATCCTCCAAGGGGAGCCAAGGTTCTCCTTTTACAGCAATGTTTTGGCCGTCCCCCAACTGCCACCTAACCCCATTACGAACCACACTTTGTGCCTCCCAAATACTATGCCAGATGAAGCTCGGATTGTGACCCGACTGAGCTGAGAGATAAGAGCCATGAGGGTAGTATCTAGCCTCAAAAATCTTTAATACCAAAGAGAAAGGACGTACAAGAAGTCTCCATCCTTGTTTGCCAAAAAAGACTATGTTGTGATCTCTAAGGCTTTGACTATATTTTTTACGATCTTTTTCGATTAGCTTACGAAAAATTATGTCAACAATAATAACAAATTACAAAACTAATACGCGTACTGTTTGTTTTGAACCTTGTTTTCACAACTATAAATTATTCAAAATCTTTCATGTTATAATTATAATATACATCATCATTTAAATATCATACAATTTCTCCATATATATATATATCAAAAACGAAAAATATATCTCAACCAATAGAACAAACATATGCATTTATTTATGTGAAAGTACCAACTTGGGCATACATCTTATATTTCCACATTATAATAACATGGTTTGACATATACCCTAATACATAAGTAGTGATACTTTCTTATTACAATTCAAAAACCACACACATAACATACATACATACATACATATATTTATTCAACTATTCATCACCAACACCTAGTGACAATATTGATGACAATGGTTTATTAGTAGTAGTAGTAGTGGTGGTAGAAGGGGCCAAACATACTGAACCACTAACAACATTACTACAATGATTTGGGTAACAACATGGTGACAAAAGGGCACAAGGGTCACCAACATTTGGGCGACAGCTTGAATCCTTAACACATCTGTTGTCACTACTCAGAAATCCTTGGCAAATAAGCCCTTCACAACAAAATTTCAGTTGCCAAGGTAAGGCACTACAATATTGACCTTCTTTCTTACATTCATCATTACTACTTGGAATAATAGTAACACTATGTGCTACTCTAGTACCATAGCACCATCCAATACTATTAACCACAACTAGTATAATTATTAAACTCTTCATCATTTTCTATTGATATATATTTATATATGTGTGTTTTTCTATGCTTTTTCTTGATGATCATATAGTGGTATTTATAGGAAGTGTGTATATTATTGGCCGATCACCTCAATCAATTATTTTGGACACACATATAACAACCTAGGTACTAATAATAATAAATGAGTTAATATCATGATCTTCTTTTATCTCTTATGGGCCACACACAAAATATATATATAATTACATAAAATATATATATATTTTTTTTTTGGTAAAATTTTATACTTTTATGATTAAAGATTTTTAATATATACTTTTACGGTATTATGTAAAATAACACGAAAATAATAAAAAAATTACATAAAAGTAACAAGAAAATAGCATCCAAACAACACAAACACAATAAGAAAAAATTAATAACAACTTAACAAGAGTATATAACATAAAAATACATTAAAAGACCGTATTTTTATAAATACAATTATAAAAATCGTAAAAATATTTAAAATTCCGTATAATCATATTTTTGTAATTTTTTGTTATTTTTGTAAATTTATAAAATAATCCCAAATAAATAAATAAAAATCAATATTACTTTTGTTGATATTTATTAAACCAAAAGTTCAATTTGACACTAATAATTTTTAAAGGAATTACCGCATATATTATTTTTTTAATTTTTTTTTTTCAAATTTACGGTTGGGGTTGCTCCGGTAATTTCTATGTGGGTTGTTATACGACTTTTAATTGCGATTTAGATTGCTCCATTAGTTGCTATAAGGGGCTTTTGTGTGGAATTCTGTAAAACTACAAAAAAAATTAAAAAAACTATTTTAAAGTGTAAAACTAAAAAATAAAAATGGAGAAATATAAAAATAATAATAATAACACAATTTTGTAACTACATCTCATAATATATATGTATGTATAATTTATTTTTTTTTAATTAGGTTTAATTAAGTAATATTAAGTATAATATATGTATGTTTTATTTTTAAATTAGATAATGCATTTTTATTTTTTAATTTTTGAAATAGAATTTGAGATTTTGATCTTTTGAAAAAAATAATTAAAAGCTACATTGGTGTGTGCTCTATGGGATTATATATATATATATATACATATTTTATATATACAATAAAAAATAAATTTCATTGTTATATGTATTTTGATACATATTTTATATTAATCTCTCTATATATAAAAATTATATTAAAAAATATTTTAACAAAAATTTGAGTTTAATTAGAGAATAATTACTTTCAAAATATATTTTATATATTATTTCCAAACATATATTTTAAAAAATAATGTTAGTGATAGATATATATAATATTCTTAATTTGTAGTTAGGAAAGTGCAATTATAATGAAGCCTACAAATTATTAGAAGCATATATATAATATCACTAATCATTTTTTTTAAAAAAAAAAAAGTTTGTCGTGAAATTAAGATTTAAATTACGTATATTTTAGGGATTATTTCACAAAAACATAAAAACAAGAAAAAAATTACAAAAATACGGTTTCACGGAATTTTAAATATTTTTACGGTTTTTTTGATTTTATTTACAGAAAATACAACGGTCTTCTTATATTGTAATCTTGTTAATTTGTTGCTGATTTTTTATTATCTATATGTTTATTTTTTTTTTGTTATTTTGATGTTAGTTTTATGTTACTTTTATGTAGTTTTCTTGTTGATATTATGTTGTTTTTGTGTTATTTTTTTGGAAACTGTAAAAATGTAAAAAAAAAAAAAACATTCTTTGAACGTAAAAATATAATTATTTTACAAAAAAAAAGTGTTTTATGTAATTATTTTTATATTTTATATTATAAATTTGATTATATGTAGATATAATTTTTATTTTTAAATATATATAATTAAAATAATTTTATATATATAATATCTATATAATTTTTATTTTTAAATATATATAATAATATTATAAATTAATAAAGAATATTTTATTAAGTAAATAGGATATTCTGTTAAACTAAAAATTCTATTCATAACCATATTTTATGTAGAATAGATAAAAAAATAATGACACAACTACTACTTCAATGTTTAATAATGAAATAATAATGATACCAACGTACCTTTGTTTTGTTCTTATTTTTGTTTTTGTTTTGTTTTCTTTAGTGATGAAATGGTTTATATATATAAAGCCAAAATCATAAAAGTATCCTACGTACACACTTTTTTTTTTTTTTGATAAAAATGTCTTTATATTAAAACAAAAGTCAAAATACAAAGGGCATTAGAGGAAGAGGCATTTCCTCCAATCATGTACAATTAGCATCCACCGAAAGAGCATATTTAGCCAATATATGTGCAGCAGTATTAGCAGATCTATAAACATGTGAGATCTGTGCTCCAGGGAAATTGGAAACTAAAAGATTAATATTATTCAACAAGCAATGAAAATCGAATGTGAGCTCTCTCGAAGAGATTAAACCTTGAATTACTAAAAGGGAATCGGTCTCAATTAAATGCACAGGTAGTTGAAGATCTCTTAGCCATTGGAGACTATACATGTGGAGAGAAGCAGCCGCGGTAAGAAGTGGCCATAGCAGCCACAATTGTACCATTACTATCCCGAAGAACTGTTCCAAAACCAGAGGTCAGCGAAATGGCGTTAACGGCTGCATCAGTATCCTACGTACACACTTATACATTGGACCATTTAGAATTAATATAACCCATGTCATCATAGTCGATCCATATATTCATAGCAAAAAATAAGTATGGTTATTGAGTATAATAGATAGCGTACCATGATTAATAAGTTAAAACTTGATATTTAATTATACAAATAATAATATAATATCGAAAAAAATATTAAATACTAATAATATCTTTTAATCATTCTAAAAAAAATAGAAATAATTAAAGAAATAATGATACAACTACTACTTCGGTGTGTAATAATGAATATAATAAATTTCCAACTGATAGTGGGTACTCATAGTTAATTAATGTACAACAATTACACAACATTTTTTTCATTTAACTAGCAATAGTGATGTTAGAATTTTTTATAACTCATCAAATATCTAATATTAAGATTATTATTTTATATATATATATTTATATATATATTCGAGTCTTATGTTTTGTTTATTAATAATTAATATATTTAAATAATAAATAATTTGTAATATTTTAATTTTTATGTAATTAATTTAATATTTTTATATATTTAAATTTATAATATGTATTTTGTATTTTTTAATATATTAGTATCATTTTTATAATATTTTAAGTTATGTTTTGTATAAAAATTAGTATATTGAATAATATATAATGTGTAATATTTTAATTTTTATGTAATTTATTATTTTATACACATTTTTTTTAAAAAAAAAAATTATTTTTACATTAAGAGATTTTTTGTCCCATCCCCACCCCATTAGAGGATTTCTCGCCCTATCCACAATGGGGAATAAGCAGGGATAGGGACAGGGAGAGTACTCCCCACCAATTTTTTGCTTTATTTGCATTCTCATGTATTATATCAATATTATTCTAAAATTACTCTAAGTATCTAAGGATTATCTAAAAAAATAAATTAAATTCTTAAAATAGTAGGTTAAATGCATGCTTAACTTCTAATAAAGTCACATAACGTCACATGGTGTACATCTTCTCCAGTAATGATGATGTATGTGCGAGGCGTCATAAAAAACATTGTACTAAAATAAAAGAACAAGTTATATAGAATGAAATGGTGAGAAAAAATTAAGCTTTTAGTAGAAATAGAAACCCAAAAGTTGAATATTATCGTTTGATTATATATCTCTTACACTATACCAAATTTAAATTATATATCTCTATTACATTAAATGTGGCTATGTAATAAAAAGTGTTCTTCTATTTTTTCAATATTGTATTTCAAATTTAAATCTACATAGTCATATCTAAAAATATCTAATACTGTGATTCAAATTTAAATTTACTTCACACATCTACAAATATATTTTTATTATTTTTTTAAATTTAATTTATTTATTAAAATATAATTTAAATAATTATTTAAAAGTATCAATAAAATTAAGTGGCTTTTTCATTTTTACACTTCAAAACATTTTTTTTTTTTGCATTTTTACGGAATTCTATATAGAAATCCCTACTGTAACTAGCGCTGCAACCTAAATTGCAACAAAAAATCGTATAGAAATCCCTGTTGCAACTAGCGCTGTAACCACTTTAGAAACCCAAACTGTAAATTTGAAAAAAAAGTTAAAAGAAAATAGTATATACGGTAATTCCCCTAAAATTAAATAATTATTTTTTTTATATAAATCTTAATTTAAATTTGAATTAATTTTTTTTTCTATTTTTTAAATATTTTCATTCAAATTTAAATCTACTTACATATATTTAAAAGTATATTTTTATTATTATTTTTTAAATTTAATTCATTTATTAAGATATAATTTAAATAAATATTTAAAAGTATCAATAAAATTAGATTATTATTTTTATCTAAATCTTAATTTAAATTTGAATTGGACGTTAATTTAATTAATTAATTATAAATTATATCTAAATTTATTTATTTATTTTAATGTTTAATAAAATTAGTTAGTATATTTTTTTATAAATAAATTAAAAACTATATTTTACATATATATTTTAAAAATATAAGAATTGTATTAGATTTATTTTTATTATTATTATGTCAATTAATAATTAGATTAACAATTTTAATATAATCTATATAAATATATAAAGGAGAATTGTAAGGAGGCTATGTGGCATCCTCTTCTTCTAATAATCTAAGTTTTCTAATTTGTAGAATTTTTTAATTTTTTCATTTCATTCGCTTTTTCAACAATTTCTATACTTCTAATAGTAGTTGTGTTCTTATCTACAAAAAAGTCTAACATACGCGACTGATGGCAACAAAAACAAAAGGAGAAGGAGATCAGGAATAGAGCGATCGCGTCTTCAAAGGTTTAGAAGAGCCACGCCGTTGAGATTACAGCAGCCACGCCGCCGAGAACAGAGACAGAGATATGATGGTATTGTGAGTTGAAAAGGGAATATGAAAGAAGGGACTTTTTCTTTTTTGTTTTTTCTTTCATGAATGGTATAGGAGAAGAGGAAAAAATTAGTCTTGTAGGTTTTTTCCGTGAGTTACATCAGTCAACAATTGGTTGCTTTACAGTGAACGATTGGTTGTCGTTCTTTTGTTTTAAATTACTCTTTACTGTTATTATAAGTTAATTCCTATTAGTGTTTTTATGGGGTACAATTTTTAGTTTCATGTGTTGAAACTAATTAGGTTTTCCTATTAGTCTTGTCTTTTGACATGGTTCTATAGTTTCTCTCATTGATTTTGGTTTATTAGTTTTTAGCGTTAGTTATTGGTTCTTGGTTCTGGGTTCGTTCGGGTGTCCATGGCGTCGAGTAGTTATCAACTAATGGAGGCAGCGGAGAAAATAGTAGGGATTTTTATGCCGAAATGGCAGGTGCAACCTGAAATAGATGAATTTGTTGGCATAAAAGAAGCTTTAAGCTGGATAGACCGTCATTTGTGGAGACAATTGATTTTGGAAAGTGATAGCCAAATTACGTTGTCATCCTTTTTTGGTTTATTAGTTCATGATGTTCGTACTCTTCTCTTATCTTTAAATAATGTTGAGTTGTGTTTTGTCAAACGATCTGCAAACAAGCTGGCTCATGTTTTAGCCAGGGATTCTTGTTTCTCTCCAGGTTGTGTGCTTTAATTGGAGAATTGTTCCAACGAAATGCGTTTAATTGTTATTAACAATTGCTAGTTAATAAAGTTGCTAAGTTTATTAAAAAAAATGTATATATATAGTAGTTGTGTTCTTTTAAAGTCCCACATAATTAAGAAACAATAGAATTTATACTTCTAAATTATATACAGATATCTAAACTTTCACTTTAGCTTATCTCAAAATTAACATTATTTATTCTTTATGTGGGTGATTGATAAAGTTAATGAAATTCCGTATTTTAATATTCCCAGTTTGATTATTTAATTAAATGATTAATTAAATGCGGAATAATAAATCGGTATCGAAAACGTTTTTACGTAGTTCTGAGAATGCAACTACGTAACTCCGGAGAAACCTTAAAAACAAACGATTGCATAAAAGTAAAAACACACAAGATTTTTGTACGTGGTTTCAACAATCCTTTCAGATTGTTACTAGTCCACGGGGCCACGCCCAGAGATAAGATTCATTAGATCGGTATCAAAAATACAAAGTAATTGACTTATGCATAAATAGACTCCCTCTTATTGTATGCCGCAAGCTTGATGTATTCCACATACTAACCGAATCTTGATAAAACTCCAAGTGCTCAAACTCCCTTCGATCACCTTGAAGAGTGCTTGAATCCTCCCGATTCAAGGCTTAAAGGCTATCTCCCGAAAGCCTATACAACCCTCTCCCGAAGGTTGTGTGCTTGTATCCTCCCGATGCAAGACTTCAAAAGAAATCTCCCGAAAGCTTGTAAATACCCTTCTCCCGAAGGTGCACTGATGTTCTTCTTCGTTGTAGACTTGAATACAGACTCAAGACAATACAAACAACAAATAAACAGAGTAAGAGTAGAACAACTCTTCTCTACAAAACAAAGACACTCTTTTCTTATGATATGAAAGTGAATAAAAGAGTTAACATAACAAAGACACTCTTTCCTTAAGATATGAATATAATTCTAAGTGTATGAAAGAGATACAAAACCTAGCTACTATAAGATGTATTTATAATGAATATACATCTCATAGACAGCTTACATTCGGCCTGAACAAGACCTCAACCCACTAGAAACTTTCCTAAAATAATTCTTCAATCAGTCCAGGAATTTCCGTTTCTGTACCTACAGAATCGTGGGCAGTAACTACAACTTTCCTTTTATAGAAAAGGAAAGTTTAGCTCCGGTTTTCTCTTCAAGAAACCTGATCTAAGAAAATGGGAAACTCAACACAAGATCAGATTACACAGCTGGTTAGATAAAAACGAAATGGGTAACCAAACTTACCATTTTTACCTTTTTTCCAAAAATAGGAAAGCTAGACAACTTTCCTTTCAAGTTTGAATACACCAAATAGGAAACCATATTAATGTATACCAGCCGAAAATATACAATGAATAATAAAATATTTTTGTCAATTAAATATGCCAAAAATGGAATTAACAATCTCCCCCTTTGGCACTTTGATTGACAAAACATTTTATTATGAGAAAACCTGCATCAAGTGTTAGAAACCAAAGCAAATAGCTTTTTAAAGATACAAGAGTATAGAAAATACTCCCCCTGCATGAAAGCTCTCTAACACATAAAACAAAGAACTTTTTTTGGACGGAAAAGCTTGCAAACCGAAAACACAGCAACTTTTTCAACGGAAAAGTGCACAAACCACAAACAAGACAACTCCCCCTAAAAACAAGGATCCAGAGTTGTAACACAAAATCCAAAAAAAATAAGTACTACTCCCCCTTTTTGTCTATCAAGGAGCCAAAGATGACAAAAAAACATGAACAAAGCCAAATCAATTTTAGCACCAATTGAAACTTTATACAAAAAGAAAGCAAGTTCATTTGGAACATTTACCGGATTGGAGCAAGGAAACCAATTGGATAGGGCAAACCTCATGAGAGCAGCATGTTGATAGGTGAGTTGAGACATATGCATGGTGTCGGAGAGTTCAATTTCATTATCACCGGAGAGATAACCGAACACCTTTTGACAATCGAACTCCACATCAGTTGGCTCAATTCCCATAGGCAAATTGAGAGCCTCAGCAACATCCTTCACAGTAAAGGAATACCAGTGTCCTCTGACAAAAAATTTGCCAAACATGAAAGAGTCCTCATCGAGAAACTCATCAGTGATGTTAGCATAAAATTCCTTCACAATTCTATCCACATACCCATCAAAACCGATCAAGGTATCTACCCATTGTCTTTCTTTCAACATGTTATACACTCCAAAAGGCTTATGAGTAATAACATTAAAATTTTTCTCCACAGTAAAATTCCTATTCTCATAGAATTTCATATCTCTAGCATGATCATTATAACAAAAATAATGAGAGTGGGGCTTGAAGTTATCAAGAGAAATACCAGAGGGCCTCTTTCTTTTCTGTGGAAGAACAGGATTTGGAGAGACAATGGGCCTTTTTCCTTTGTCCTTCTTTGGAACAGCAGGAGGGACTGGAACAGGTTCTGTAGTGACAGGCTCAGTTTCTGGTTCTTCACTAGAATCGGACAAGCCCTCTGAATCATGATCCTCCTCACTTTCTTCTGGTTCAGAATCCGAGGAAGAGACTGAAGGGGGATTCTCCTTGAGATTTTTGGCCTTTGAAGATGAAGAAACCACCTTTTTCCCTTTGGATGCAATTTTAGGTTTAACCACTTCAGGTTTTTTAGGAGTGGCAACCTTGGACCTTGTTCGAGAACTCACCGTGGGCAAGGTCACCAAAGTTTGGTCGACATTAGGAGCACCATTCGAAGAAGAGGACTTTGACAAAGTGTGATCGGATGAATGGAATTCATCATGATCACCCAACCCAGGTGTTGAAGAAGCAATAGGAGAGGCACCAACAAGAGGAGAAGAAAATTTTGCCACTGATTTTCGAGCTTGGGTCTTCGATTTCTTGGCAGACTTCGTCGGAGCAGAAGACGAACTAGAAGCTCAGGTTGCTGGTGCAGGCGGCGCAGGCGGGGTGACCGGAGAAGCAGAGGCAGAGCCACGAGAGGGCTTCTTGGACGGTTGGGCATTCTTAGTTTTGGCCATTTTCCTTTGAAAACCTTAGAACACAAGCACTCTTACACTTTGAAAAAAGTTAGACCTTTGAGAAAAAAAAAATGAAAAGAGAAGAGAGTAGTGATCGTGGGTGAATGGGTGGTTGAACATATATACCATTTCAATTTTAATTACCCAATAAAAAAGAAAATGGAAAAAGGAAAGTAACTTACTTACCTTAATCACCACGTGGGGAGAGGAAAAAAGGAAACCAACAAAGGTTTTTCAAAATTTGGTCAATGTTTCCTTAAATGGAAAAAGGAAACCAAAAATCCCCACAAAATCTAAGAATTTAAAAACCCTTACCAAAACCGAAATTGCCACCAAAAAAGAAACAAAAAATAATTAATTATTTAAGTACAAGTTTCCTATACACACCAAAAAGACCAAATCTCCACAAATAAAGAAAACATTCTAAATAAATAAATACAATTAAAACATGTTTCCATAAAATGAAAAAAAATAAAAGAAAAAAAAATTTACAAGGATCGAAAAAAAAATCGAAAAGAAAAAAAAATATGCCCCCTTTTTCTTTTATTTTTTCAAAAAATGCCCCCCAAAGAAAAATTGCAAATAATGAACAAGAGAACACAAAAAGACACAAAAAGCACTAATCACCACTTAAGAGCAAAAACATTGTGTCTAAGAACATAATGAAACATAACAAAAAATAACAAGAATTTCTAACAAAGCTCACTTGACAACTCGATCACGAACCCTTTTTTTTTTGTTGTTGTTTTTTCTTTTTGGTTTAGTTTTTGATTAAAAGACAGAAAAATAAAATAACCTTGATATTTTTGCAACTAGAATTCACAATGTCCATTTGTCTTTGTCCCTGATGAAAAAATCAAACTCATAAGAATAATCAGAAATTATCTTATCAAGCTAATGAAGTAATAGAATGAGGTCATACCGGTTCACAGGAAAAATTGACTCAGTCACCAAGAATATTAAAGCACATCAAACAGTATGTAACAGCTTTATAACACCATTTTCGAGAATAAACAATTTTTACCACAAACTGTGTCAAGCATTAGTGTGTGAAAGTGTAAGCAGGGAACATTGCCCAATTTGTCAAAAAGACTTTTTCTGATAAATTGTACCCATAGGAGACGCTGTCACACTACCTCAATGGTAGCCCTTTTCAATGGTAGCGTATCTTCTACATAACTCCTAATTACATAGTTCCAACTTACTCAGAGATGGCTTTCACACATTGAGATAAGTAGCTCTATTCATCCAATGGAGCTTGAACACACAGTTTTTGAACAACATTATTCGAAAATGGTAGCTTACATAACACTGTTTGATGAACCTGAATATTCCTGTGAGGAGTGAACCATTTTCCTGACAAACCTGTATGACATCATAATATTACAACATTAGCAATAAAATAATGACTGAAATTCTTATAAGGTTGAAATTTTCTTCTAGGACAAAGACAAGACATTATGAACTCTAAGTCAACTCAAATATCAAGGATTATGAAAAAAATAAAAGCATTAAACAGTACAAACCCCTAAGGATTTCCTTAGAGAAATAAATCGGATCGAGTCAAGAGCTTTAGTAAAAATATCTGCAATTTGTATGCTAGTTTCAACATATTCTAAGACAAGAATTTTATTTTCCACAAACTCTCTAATAAAGTGATGACGAATGTCTATGTGCTTTGTGCGAGAGTGTTGAACAGGATTCTTAGAAAAGTTTATAGCACTAGTGTTATCACAAAAGATGGTTAAAGTTTTCAAATCAAACCCATAATCAGCCATCATTTTTTTCATCCATAACAATTGGGTACAACAATTACCCGCCGCAATGTACTCAGCCTCAGCTGTGGACAGAGAGATTGAGTTTTGCTTCTTGCTATGCCATGAAACCAGATTGTTTCCAAGATAGAAACATCCACCACTAGTACTTTTTCTATCATCTGCATTACCTGCCCAATCAGCATCACTAAAGCAAACAAGGTTAGAATTAGTGTCTTTTGAAAACCAAATCCCAAAATCAATAGTGCTATTTACATAGCGAATGATTCTTTTCACAGCAGAAAGATGAGATTCCATGGGATTTGCCTGATATCGTGCACAAACACCAACACTATAACAAATGTCAGGACAACTAGCAGTAAGATAAAGCAAACTACCTATCATACTTCGATACAAAGTTTGATCTACCTTTACTCCTTGTTCATCTTTGCTTAATTTCAAAGTTGTGCTCATGGGAGTGTTGGTATGTTTGGCTTTCTCAAGACCAAACTTTTTCACCAAATTCTTTGCATACTTGCTTTGAGTGACAAAAGTTCCCTCATCTGATTGCTTCACTTGAAGACCGAGAAAATAAGTGAGTTCACCTACCATACTCATTTCGAACTCCTTTTGCATTTGGGAAACAAAAACCTGCACTTCAGAGTTAGAGGTAGAGCCAAACACAATATCATCAACATATATTTGAGCAACAATCACATCAGAATTAATGTTTTTGATGAAAAGTGTTTTATCAACATTTCCTCTCTTGTAATCATGAGAAAGCAAGAAATCAGTTAGACGCTCATACCAAGCACGTGGTGCTTGTTTTAGACCATACAATGCCTTGTCTAACTTATAAACATGATCAGGAAAATGTGGATCCTCAAACCCTTTAGGTTGTTCCACATACACTTCTTCTTTTAATAGCCCATTCAAAAAAGCGGATTTGACATCCATTTGATACAATTTAATACCAAGAATGCAAGCTATGGAAAGAAGTAACCTGATCGATTCCAGTCTAGCTACTGGAGCAAATGTTTCATCAAAGTCAACACCCTCAACTTGAGTGTATCCTTGGGCAACCAACCTTGCCTTGTTTCGAATGATTGTGCCAAACTCATCACTCTTATTTTTGAAGATCCACTTGGTTCCAATGATGTTCACAAACGGTGGTCTTGGAATCATTTTCCAGACTTTGTTTCGAACAAACTGATGAAGCTCATCCTGCATAGCTAAAAACCAATCTTCATCCATTAAAGCTTCTTTTACAGATTTAGGTTCTAAAGAAGAAATAAAACATAAAAATTGAATTATATTGGCATATTTTCTTCTTGTAACCATGCTCTCATCCAAGTTTCCGAGGATGAGATCTGAAGGATGATTCTTTTTAACCCTGGAGGATGGTTCCCTCTGTATTGGATCAGTGATTGAATTTAAAGGATACTCGGATTCTTTTGTTGTTGGATTTTCTGTAGCAACAGATTCCTGCACAGTAACCTCGACGACTACTTCTGAAGCTTTGTCAGGTTCTTTTTCCTCAGCAGCAGGCTTTTCAAGCAAATCTTCAATCTGTTCTTCTGTGGAAAACTCAGAAAAATCTTTTAGATCATCAACAACAACATTAGCAGATTCCATAACAGTTTGGGTTCTCATGTTATACACACGATATGCCCTACTATTTGTGGAATATCCTAAGAAAACACCTTCATCACTTTTAGAATCAAATTTACCAATGTAATCACGATCTCGTAAAATATAACACATACATCCGAACACATGAAAGTGACTTACATTTGGTTTCTTACCTTTCCAGATTTCATATGGTGTTTTGTGAGTACCTGGACGCAAGAATACTCTGTTGATGGTATAGCAAGCAGTGTTAATGGCTTCGGCCTAAAGGCGCTTTGTAAGCTTCTTGCTATTCAACATTACTCTAGCCATTTCTGTTAGAGTACGATTCTTTCTTTCAACCACTCCATTTTGTGGAGGAGTTTTAGGAGCAGAAAATTCATGTGAAATACCGTTAGCTTTACAAAATTCATCATATACGGTATTTTCAAATTCCTTACCATGATCACTCCTAATCCTAACAATTTTGCCAATGTTACAATCTTTTTCAACTCGTAATTTCAAACACAGAGATTGGAAAGCTTCAAAAGTATCAGATTTTTCTCTCAAAAAATCCACCCATGAGAATCGAGAAAAATCATCAACACACACAAAAATATACCTTTTACCATTTAAGCTTTCTACCTGGATTGGACCCATTAAGTCCATGTGCAAGAGTTCGAGAACTCTAGTAGTATTCACATCCGGGATACTCTTGTGAGAAATTTTCAGTTGCTTACCTAACTGGCATGGTCCACATTTTCCCAATGACTCTTTACCTAATTTAGGTAATCCTCGAACAATCCCTGAAACAGATAATTTTTTCAGATTTTTAAAGTGATTGTGACCAAGTTTTTCATGCCATAGGTCAGTAACATTTTCAATGACAGAATGACAAGTGGCATGCGTAGTGAGTGTATAACAATTATCACTAGATCGCAGCCCTTGTAACACAATTTCATCAAGAATATTATATACATAGCAATAATTGCTATCAAAGCTCACAGTATAACCCTGATCACAAATCTGACTAATGCTAAGTAGATTAGCTTTTAGTCCTTCAACCAACATGACATTCTTTAGTTTAGGAAGCCCTTCGAACTTGAGAGTTCCCATTCCTATGACTTTACCAGTAAGACCGTTACCAAATGTAACTTCTCCACAGTGCATTGGTCTTATGTTCACAAGAAATTCTTTTTCACCTGTCATGTGTCTGGAACAACCACTATCAAAATACCACATGTTAGAAGCAACAGTTTTAAAACAAGTAGAACCTACCAAGCATTTGTTTTTGACAACCCATTTTTGTTTTTGTAAAACATGTTTGTTTCCAATGTAATTAGATTTAAACATGTAATGCATGGTTATGCATTTAGGTCGAATGTGACCTTTTACTCCACAAAAATGGCAAATAGGAATGAAACGTCTTCCTTTCCCTTTGAAATTGTCAAACTTACCGTGCTGCTTCTTTTCTGTAATAACAGAGTGCTTTGCTGTAGAGACAGAAACCTGCGAGGTAGAAACAGTTCTTCCAGAAACAAAACTATTAGTGGTATTAGACACAGGTTGATTTGGAACATAACCCAGCTCAGCATGATTGGTTTGGCCAGATTTTTGAATTTTTTCAAAGATGGTGGAACCTGGATTTAACATTTTAACATTCTTTTTAATGTTATCAATTTCCTTGGTTAAAAAAATAATTTTTGACTCTTTTAAAGACAATTCAGATTCACAACATTTGAGTTTATCTTCCAACTCATTAATGTTGTTACACAAAATTTTATTATCTTTAACCAGGGAGCGATTTTCAGCACTAGTTTCCAACCACTTACCAAACATTACCTTGTAGGATTCAACCATGGAATCCTCATCAATTTCTGACTCATCTGATTCGGATCTGGATTCTTCCTTGTTGTCATTGATCAGGATATTGTTCAAGCAAATGCTTTTTCCTTTTTCCTGCAAATTTCTTGACAAAACACTTGTTAGGACAACTTTTTCTTTTTCATCCTCACTACTCTCAGAATCATCACTTCAAGTAACATTCAATCCCTTTTTATTTTTCTTTAAGGTATTAGCACATTCGGATTGAGTGTGACCAAAACCTTCACATTCTCTGCATTTAATACCTTTTTTATTGTTAGATGAAAAAGGTTTAGAGGTAATGTTACCAGAAATGTTACCTTTTAGGTTCTTTGAAAAGAACTTTTTATTTCCACCAGATTTCATGAATTTTTGGAAATTTTCTGCCAATAGAACCATTTCATCATCATTTTCATCATCAGAAACAATATTTTCAGAAGCATTAAAGGCAATACCTTTGCTTTTCTCATTCGAGAGATTTTGCTTACTCTTTTTCTTGATTTGTTGATTCAACTCAAAGGTTCTTAAAGATCCCATGAGTTCCTCAACCTTCATTTTGCCAAAATCTTTTGCCTCTTCCATTGCAAGCAATTTTGTATCAAACCTGTCAGGAAGAACTCGAACAATTTTTCGAACCAAGACAGATTCATCTAGTTTTTCTCCCAAGGCAAAAAACTCATTAGAAATATCAGATAATCTTTCATAGAAATCATTTAAAGTTTCGGTATCTGACATTCTCAATTCATCGAATCTAGTTTGTAGCATGGTAAATTGTGATCTCTTTACATCAGCAGTACCTTCAAATCCCATGCTTCTTTTGCAGATTCACAAGATGAGATTAATTTAATAAAGCCTTCACCAACACCATTAAAAATAGCATGTAAAGCCTTATTATTATAACCAGACAATTTTTCATCTTCAGTGGTCCAACTGAGTTCAGATTTTACCTGAGTATTACCTTTTTCATCATTTTCAGTAGGTTGAGACCAACCTGTAAGAATAGCTCTCCATGCCTTCTCATCTTGCGATTTGATGAATGCTCTCATTCTGACCTTCCAATAAGGATAATTCGACTCATTCAATAGAGGAGGTCTAGAGATAGAACTTCCTTCTGCAAACAAAGACATCTCACACAAAACAGGTTAAACGGAATAACCTCAAGATCTCACTAAGAATTTAGTGACTTGCTCTGATACCAATTGAAATTCCGTATTTTAATATTCCCAGTTTGATTATTTAATTAAATGATTAATTAAATGCGGAATAATAAAACTGGTACTGAAAACAGTTTTCTGTAGTTACAGAATGCAACTCTGTAACTCCAGAGAAACCCAGAAAAACAAACAGTGCATAAAAGTAAAAACACACAAGATTTTTGTACGTGGTTTCAACAATCCTTTCAGATTGTTACTAGTCCACGGGGCCACGCCCAGAGATAAGATTCATTAGATCGGTATCAAAAATACAAAGTAATTGACTTATGCATAAATAGACTCCCTCTTATTGTATGCCGCAAGCTTGATGTATTCCACATACTAACCGAATCTTGATAAAACTCCAAGTGCTCGAACTCCCTTCGATCACCTTGAAGAGTGCTTGAATCCTCCCGATTCAAGGCTTAAAGGCTATCTCCCGAAAGCCTATACAACCATCTCCCGAAGGTTGTGTGCTTGTATCCTCCCGATGCAAGACTTCAAAAGCAATCTCCCGAAAGCTTGTAAATACCCTTCTCCCGAAGGTGCACTGATGTTCTTCTTCGTTGTAGACTTGAATACAGACTCAAGACAATACAAACAACAAATAAACAGAGTAAGAGTAGAACAACTCTTCTCTACAAAACAAATACACTCTTTTCTTATGATATGAAAGTGAATAAAAGAGTTAACATAACAAAGACACTCTTTCCTTAAGATATGAATATAATTCTAAGTGTATGAAAGAGATACAAAACCTAGCTACTATAAGATGTATTTATAATGAATATACATCTCATAGACAGCTTACATTCGGCCTGAACAAGACCTCAACCCACTAGAAACTTTCCTAAAATAATTCTTCAATCAGTCCAGGAATTTCCGTTTCTGTACCTACAGAATCGTGGGCAGTAACTACAACTTTCCTTTTATAGAAAAGGAAAGTTTAGCTCCGGTTTTCTCTTCAAGAAACCTGATCTAAGAAAATGGGAAACTCAACACAAGATCAGATTACACAGCTGGTTAGATAAAAACGAAATGGGTAACCAAACTTACCATTTTTACCTTTTTTCCAAAAATAGGAAAGCTAGACAACTTTCCTTTTCAAGTTTGAATACACCAAATAGGAAACCATATTAATGTATACCAGCCGAAAATATACAATGAATAATAAAATATTTTTGTCAATTAAATATGCCAAAAATAGAATTAACAGTTAATATCACTCAAATAATTATATTTATTTTAAGTGAATGCAATACACCTTTTTTTTTTGTATTTCTTAACCTTTGAATGATAGAAAATAATCTTTTAATTATTTTTTTTATATAAAAAGTATTACCTTTTATTGTAATTTTTTTCCCTACCGTCTTTATTGCAATTTTTATTTAATATATATAAAATTATTATTTACATAAAATAATTAAAACTATAATAATTTATTAATATAGAATTTCTATTAGAACAATAATATTTCTTAAAATTATACTTCTAGGTTATATATAGATATTTAATCTTTTATCTTACCTTGTTTTAATATAATGATGACGGTTTATAATTAATGGTAAAAAATAAAAAATTTGTTGTGGCTTTAATAAATTTTGTACGAAGCTTGTTGGTTGCATACATGTTTATATAGAAATAAAGAAATAATGACACAACTACTAGTACTTATTCAATGTTTAATAATGATACCAACGTACTTTTGTTGGTTTGTTTTTTATTTTTCTTATTTATCTTTAATGATGAAATGGTTTATATATATATATATATATATATATATTATTGTGGATAGTGTCCCACGTGGAATAAATGGTAAAGTATTGAGCCATATATAAGAAACATGAGCTACTCCATTTATTGCCAATTGGTTTTGAGTTGGAATCTCATGATTCTCAACATGGTATCAGAGCCATATCTCTTGCGGGCAAGTGATCATATCCGATCCGCACCTATACAGATGTGACCATGTCCACTCTGATACGGTTCAAGATTGATGAGCAAAAAATAGCCATCATCTTGAGGGGGAATATTGTGGACAATGTCTCACATGGAATAAATGGTAGAGAATTGAGCCATATATAAGAACATGGGCTACTCCACTCATTGCCAATTGGTTTTGAGATGGAACCCCATGATTCTCAGCATATATAAAGCCAAAATCATAAAAGTATCCTACGTATACACACATGCATATATTGGACCATATTTTGTCTAGAATTAATTAGTGGTATTTTTATTTGGGAAATTTGATAAATTATGCTTAAAGATTAGAGGTGGTGTTTAATTATACTACCCTTTTAAAAATTTTATAACTATTCTCATCTTTTAATAGTGACCCCAAAATACCCCTCTCCTCTAACCCAAAAAATTTGCCTCTTCTCCCTCTCATCTTCATTCACGCACTCTCTCTCTCCTCTTCACGATCTCTCTCTCTCTTTCACTCTCTCTCACTCTTCACGCACTCTCTCTCTCTCTTCACACACACTCCCTTTTTGTCACTGCCGCCGATCGACCCTCTCCCGGCCGACTGCCACCTCCACCATTTTCACCCTCAACCTCCACCTCACTCAACAAAGCAATGGGTAAGTGTTTTTCTTAGTAAATAGTCTAGTTTTTTGTTGAATTGCATGGATCTGAACATTGTTAGTTGTAATATGTGACTTTTGTGTCCTTGAAATGGAGGTAGAGTTTGTGGCTAACAGTCTGTGGTTTTCTGGGTTTTTTTGTTTTTTGCGATTTTATGCGACATCATGCGATGTTTTGTGCGATTTCATGAGAAATCTGAGGTTAGGGATGACATGATTAATTTTGGCGACTTTGTACGATTATTATACGATGTTATGTGCGATAATGATGTTTGGCGATTTGTGTGCGATATGTTGTGCATTGTTATGCGATTTTGTTGACTATGTGATATTGTGCGACTTTATGCGATTTCTTTCCTTTGTTGTGCGATGTTTGTGCGACATCATAACTGGTTTATATCATATTTGTGTAAAGCGATTATTGTACGATATTGTGCGATACTGTGTGCGATATAGTATGGTATTTTTAAATGTAAGTTTGTTTGTTTTTCTTTGGGATAGATTCATCTGTATTTGTGCCTGTACTGTATGATGGCGTTTGGACTTTGGAGGGTTTGAACTGGGTATTTGATTCCTCAAAAAGTAGGACATTGATATTGGACATTGACTGTACACTGAAAAAGTTGCATGAAGTTTTGCATGAGGAGTTGGAGGTGGACCCCTTGGTGTTTGAATTGAAGTTAGAAGTTCTTTACATGTACATGAAAGGCACTAAGTTTCCACCTGAGGTTTTAGTGAAAGATAGTCAACTACGAGTGTTCTTGAGCATGAAGGCAAAAATGAGTGTGGACAACTTGTTGCCACTATTTGTGACTAAGGTGAAGAAGAATGTGAATTTGGAGCGGACTCCGAAATGTAACCCCTAGAAGTGTTGTTGGGACCTTTGTCCCAGAAACTGATCTGGGGGTTGGTTTGGACGAACTAGTTGGCACTAATGTAGATGATGAGAGAGTGGGTATCGAATTTCATCATTCAGATGAGTTCGATGCTCCCTTTTACAACAATGATCCTGTGGTCGATTTGGGTGTGGATGATGATGTGGCCGCCGATGTACCTCCCCGAGGATGGAACTAACTCCAAGCAACCAAGTAGAGCGACAAAGAAGACCCCCCCGTAGTGAGAATCGCCAAACACCAAGAACTAGTAGCAGTCGGCCAGGTCCTTCTGATAGTGCTTTCGTATCTGAATTTGAAGTTTCTACTAAATTCAAACCTCTTGTGTGGACAAGGGAAGACATAGAGGAAAATAATGTGTATACAACATCTCTTAGTGGTACGCCTTCAGGGGAGATATATCTTGGCAAGTTGTACAAAAACAAGGAAGAATTGAAGAATGTAGTTGGTAGGTATGCACTGAAAAATAATTTTGAGTGGATGGTAAGTAAGTATGGCATCGATGTGTTTTACGTTACTTGTAAGGATGAAAATTGTAAATGGAGATTAAGGGGGAAGAAGAAGGCACTTTGTGACATGTTTGAGGTTACTGTGTTTCACAACGAACACACATGTAACTTGGATTCTAGACATTCTGATCACCGGCAAGCAGCACCGTGGGTCATTGGTCACATTATTAAGAACAAGTACACATCAGATGGATCTAACTACAAGGCAAAAGACATACGAGAGAGGATATGTTTGATGAATATGGCATCAAGATGAGTTATGAGAAAGCTTGGAGATGTAGAGAGAAGGCAGTTATGTACAAGAGGGGTACTCCAGCAGAATCTTATACGAAATTATATGGTTACTTCTACATGCTGGAACAGAATAATCCAGGCACTATTACTGACATTGTCAGCGAGGATAACCGGTTCAAGTACTGTTTCTGGTCACTCGATGCTTGTAGGAAGGGATTTAAGTATTGTCGTCCTGTGATTAGTATCGACGGAACATTCTTGAAGACGAAGTATGGAGGAACACTGTTAGTTGCTGTTGCGTACGATGCAAACAACCAATTGTTTCCGGTAGCCTTTGCAATTGTTGACAGTGAGAATCATGACTCTTGGAAGTATTTCTTGCGAAAGTTGAAGGAAGCCATTGGTCCGGTTGAAAATCTTATGTTCATATCGGATAGGCATCAAAGCATTGAACATGCTGTTGATGTTGTTTTCCCAGAAGCATGCCACTGTGCATGCTTCAAGCATATTACTATGAATGTCAATCACAAGTTTAAGACTGATGTATGCAACAAGCAAATATGGCTTGCAGCTTACGCATGGAACAAGACGGAATGTGATAGGCATTTTGAGGTGCTGAAACAGATGGACCCTGCCATTGCTACATACGTCGAGCAAATAGGGTTTGAAAAGTGGGCTCGTCCTTATTGTCCAGGCGATCGGTACAACATAATGACAAGCAACGCTGCCGAAAGCTTCAACAAGGTGACAGAAGAATTCAGAAAATATCCAGTAACTATTTTGGTTGACTTCATCAGGTTCACACTTCAAAATTGGTTTGCTTCTCGTCTCGAAAAGGCTAGTAAGTGCGCTACTCCTTTGGCTACTACTTTTGAAAATGATTTAAAGGATCAACACAAAGATGGTATGTTCAGGAGTGTCCTTCGTAATGGTGCCCAATTGTTCAACGTTGGTACGAGTCCTCAAGGTGAGAGAGGTGGTGATGTGAACTTAGTGGAGAGAACATGCACTTGCGGACTTTTCCAAATGCTGAAAATCCCTTGTCCACATGCATGTGCCGCAGCAGTTAGTCAGAATGTGAGCGTGTACACACTTTGCTCTCCATATTACACTAAAGAAACGTGGAAGAAAACCTACGATGCCACAATTAATATTGTTGGCGAGGAGGATGAGTGGGTACTACCGGAACATATCAAGAACATAAGAATCGGGGTACCAGTGGAGAAAAAACCAGTAGGTCGGCCTAGGAAGAGCAATGCAGGTAGAAGACCGACGAAGCGTCGACCGTCTAGTGGTCAGGTGGTAGTGGAACCTCGTCATTGTTCGCTATGTCACGGTTCAGGGCACAACGAGCTACATGCAAAGCTCGAGTTTGAACCATTTCTCCAATTTTTAAATGAATATGTGTTGTAACTGATTAATAATTTGGATATTGTGCTTTTTTCTCCTAGATTAATAATTTTTTGGTTTGTTTACCGATTTTAGGCGACATTATGCGATTACTGTGCGATTTGTAACTGACAGGAGCTAGTTTGCAGTTTGTTTTGTATTTTTTGGCGATATCCTGCGATTATTGTGCGATTTTTGTGCGATGTTAACTGACAGGATCCTGTTTTTGAGTTTGCTTTGGTTACCGTATTTTTGGCGACATTGTGCGATTATGCTGCGATTTTTCTGCGATGTGAAGTAATCTAGATTTGTTAGTTTGTGTATTTTGGCGATATTATGCGCGATGAATGTGCGATTTTAATGCGATTCCTAGTGAAATAATTTATCAAGAAGTCATCTTCTCACAGGATTTATGAAAAATTTAAAAAAGAAATAAATTGATACAAGCAACAATTTAAATAGCTTTAAATTTACTTGTTATATATAAATTTGGTGAGATTATAATACAATTACAAAAGGGGAGTTTATGTGTACAAGATTAACATTGCAAAAACCTACAAAAAACTACCACGTTAAGTTCTGGTAAAATAGGTCCACACACCACCTATGTCTAAAGGTGAGCATGTTATCATCATGCACATGCTCCAACGAACGATCCAGCATCAAGTGCTCAATGTGCTCCATGGCATACACTCCACAATTGCCACTAAAAAAAAAACTAAATATTAGCAACAATTAAGTTAAGTAATTCATAATGGAGTGCAAAATTAAATAAATTACTCAAAATATACTAAAGAAAAAGAGATTCACCTGCCGTTCGTTTGTGGTACAACCTCCGAGGTAGCTCGTCTATAATGGAGGGGTAGGAGCTGACTGAGATCGCCCAACTCCACCGGATGTACATAATTGTTGTATTGGAAATAACCGCTATCTCGAATTAGATTTGCAAAGAGCTCGCTGTAAGGCTTCAAATATGACTCCATGGCTGCCTCAACGGTGGCACCGATATCGGAATCATATACAATGATCTCCCAGTTCTCGATATCCACCTCAACTGCCACCCAGTGGCGCTCTTTGGGAAGGTGCAACACAAAGTATATGTACTCCTGCTTCTCCCAACATGGCAAGTATCTGTGCGGTATCCCCGCACGTAGCTCATGACGCTCTCATCCCATTTGATCTTGCTCTGTCACCCTCACACATATTCCAAAACATGGAAAAGAACTGTGGAGCAGATGTGTCCAAAACTACACCTTTTCGGGTGTAGACTTCTGGGTACAGGGTCCGTCTTCTTCTCAATAAGTGCGCCATGGCATCAATTTGCTGTGTTCCAAATGAAAACAGTTAGAAAGAAGTCGCATAAAAGTCGCACAACGAATCGCAGGAAATCGCACAGCAAATTACCAAAATTGTTTCAAATAATCGCACAACAATCGCACAAAAATCGCACAGTAATCGCGAACCAACATAATCAGTTTATAATCGCAAGTACATCGCACATAAATCGCATAAAGTCGCATAAACCAGATTACATATAGAGTGAGTATAAATCGCATATAAATCGCATGTAAGTCGCATATAAGTCGCACAAACAATAAAAAACACAATAAATTAATTCTGTTAAGAAATAACTTACAGCATCTTCGAGCCATTCGTTGAGCACCATCAACTTCACGAACCACGATCTAGTGGCTTCGCCAGTGTGAACATCCCTAGGACGGCCATTGTCCCTAGCATAAGTGATCCACTTCTGGAAAAATTTTAACAGCCGGGCGTCCGCCGGTTTCAGGGTGTCTACTACCACGGGCCCTTGTCGTTGTTTCTTCTTCCCAGCAGTGTAGTCATTCAAGAAAACCGGCTTGCGCTTTCGCCTAAGCCTACAGAACTCCACTCCATCTGGTGGCCCCTGCAACTCTTCCACATCCTGAGATTCAGTATCACCCAGCGAAATGACAATGGCGTTTGCAGGAGTAGAAGGAACGTCACATGCGTCAGGTTGCCAATCTTCTGGGTAGACATCATCATCATCATCATATGTCGGCGGTGATGGATGTACCGTCCGTAATGGCTCGCCGTGTCCGATGGTGTGGGGTCCGATTCTTTGTCGTGCCGCCACGATGGTTGTGTCGACTCCGAAGGTCGCTTACGTAACAAACTTATCACGGTCGCAATTTGATCCATGATAAGATTCTTCATCTCTTTCTGACTTCTCTTGAAGTCAGCCTTCATCTCGATGCAGGCAGTGAGAATCGCAACTTGTTGCGCTTCTACCTTCTCCAACCTCTTAGCCAACAAGAGGTAGTTCGAGTCATTGGCTGGAGCAGAGCTTGGGGGCACAGTGGCAGGCGTTGGGGGCACGGTGGCAGATGTGGAGGCGTGCGGTGCTTCTTTGGGTGGGGATGGTGGAATAATTTTGGACTTTTTCACATAATCCGCCACCCGTTCGGCTTGGGTGCGGAATGCGGTCGAATCTTGCGCCCGACTTGCGTTTCTTCGACCTCATCCAACCCCATTTCCACCGTGGGGACCTCACCCTCACAATTGCTCTTCCAATAGTCCACCTCCCAATTCCTAGGATACGAATTTGAAGAACAACCATACGGAAAAAATATATATTAATTATCGCACAAAAATCGCACACACGTCGCATAAAATCGCATAAAATAGCAGAATAATAGCAGAATCCTATTCAGCATAGTGAAATCGCACAAAAATCGCACGAAAATCGCATAAACACGCAAAATGAAACAGTTGCAAATGAAATAGGTCTAACTCGCACAAAAATCGCATTGATATCGCATAAAGTCGCTAAATGAAACAGAGGCAAATGAAAAACATGTTTAAATCGCACAAAAATCGCATTAAAATCGCATAAAATCGTTGTAAAGCACAATTTAGCAAAAGAAATACCAAAACAACAAAGAAAGTCAGATTGGCATACCCTCTTCTCGAATAGGGTAGCGACATCGAGTTGCTTGACATCATGTTTCGTAACTGTGTTGGGGGTGCTCCAATTCAACATTCGAGGGAATCTAGTCCCTCTGCACTGCCCGTACTTCTTCCCCAAATCCTGCATCACCTCAAAGGCCCAGTATTGTAGCGCCGGTGCATATCCGTAGACATTGTACTTCGCCTCTGGTTGAGTAATTTTTTTCTCCTTCTTCCCTTTCTTCTTATCCTTAGTAGATTTATCAAGGTAGTTCTTCCTCGGAGTCGGTCATACTTTTGGTCGTGGATGACAACAACTTCTGATATGAAAGAAGGCCCCACGGATATTCGAAGAACTTCTCCTCGTTTTCTACCAACTTCAGCATATCCGACCATATGTAAACACCCTCAGCCCTAGATAGAAGCACTCCTTCAACAAATGCACACAGCCCCAGCTTGTACACGTCGTCGGCCACATCGCACGCCTCAAAAGCTAGCCAAAGGGTTTTGAAAGTGACCCGTTTGGCATTATTGAGGTAGTCCCGCAATATCCGATCAGACTCACATAGTGTATTCAATTCTTCAGTCGAGGGGCCACCGCTCATCTTCAGTCCCGTAATCAATCCAAACTCAGATCTTCCAAATCTGGCCTCGGTTTTACCCACGTAAAACCACACTTCATCATTCTTTACCTCACTCACTTTCATTTTCCTCAACAGTAGTTGATGCACAATCACCCCGGAGAATTTCAGTTCATTCGCATTCCAAAAAACTCCAAAAGGAGTTTCCTTCACCCTCTCGGTCAGGTTAAAGGCTTCAAACTTTGCTTTAATAGAAGCAAAGTACCCATTTCCTCGGTAAGTGATACGCCCAGGAAAATGCTCAGCCAAGGGGAGAATGAGTTCTGGAGCCATCTGCAAATACAAACAGGAAGATTATTAATCGCATAGAAATCGCATAGAAATCGCATAACAGCCAGTGAATGACATGCAACATCGCACAAACTCGCACATAAATCGCATAATGTCGCCAAAATTCAAGACGTTGACCACATTCTATAAATCGCTCAAAATCGCACAACATCGCATAATATCGCTTAACATACCCAACACAGAAAGTCTACAACTTAATCGCACAAGATCGCACATAAATCGCACAAAAGTCGCAAAAACACAAAAACACATGTACAGACTCCAGACACGTCGCACAAAAGCGCACATAGAATCGCATAAAATCGCACAATAACCTAAAAACCCAGAAAAATCTACTGTTCGAAACCCACATTCATCCCACAGTTTTATTGCACAAATTATCCCCAAAAAACATACAAAATAACAACTTTCAATTCAATACCAGATTCAACCACAAATGTATGCATTTTAAAGAAGAAAATTCAAAGAAAAATTCCACGAAAACTAACCTGGATTGCTATGTTCGTGGGATTCGACTGGGTCTCCTTGTTCGCTCAGGCGTCAGTCGATGGGGTCGATTGGAGTGGGTTCGAGGGTTCGTCTGGGTTCAAGGGTTCGGTTCGTGCCCGTGGGTTCGTCGTCGTCGTCGTGGGTTCGTGGGTTTGTGGGTTTGTGGGTTCCTGGTCGTCTGGTGGTTGTTTGGTGGTCGACTGCGATTTTGGTTGTTTGGTGGTCGACTACGTCTGGTGTGGTTGTTGTTTGCAGCGTCGGTGGGGAGAGGGAATGAAGAGAGAGAAGGTAGAAGAGAGAGAATAGAGTTAGAGGGAATGTGAGAAGTTTGAAAAGACAGGGGTATTTTTGGAAGATAATTAAAAGATAGGTATAGTTTTTTTATGTGTAATAATTGGGTATAATTAAACACCCTATCTAATTTTTTAGCATAAATTATCAAATTTCCCTTTTTATTTTTACACTTTTAAATATTTTTTTTTTGTATTTTTAAAGAATTTCACACAAAAATCCTTATAACAATACTAACGGAGTGATCTAAATTGCAACTAAAATCTGTATAGAATCCACAGGAGAAACCCAAATTGTAAATTTAAAAATAAAAAATAAAACATAGAATAAATATAACCCATGTCATAGCTATCTATATATTTAGAGTAAAAAATAAGCATGGCTATTGAGCACAATGGTACCAATAGTTTTTATAAGTGGCGTTTTACAATTGGTTAGTGATATTTCTTAAATTATATACGAGACTCGATAATTAATTATATTAATAATAATATTACACTGAATAGAACATTAAGTACCAATAATATATTTAGCAATTCTAAAAAAATGGAAATAAAAAAATAATACAACTACTACTTCGGTGTGTAATAATGAAGATAATAACAATTTCCAACTGTCTAGTAGGTCTTGTTCATTCAATTTCTCTAACTGGGAGGAATGAAGATAACAATGAAGATAATGGACATAACGATCCTTACTCAGCTGATCAACAACCGCCTGCACGAAGCCCTCGATGCATGCCTATAGTTTAGATTCTTCCACAATGCCACAATGGCTGCGCGGGTTGGAGCATCTGCAATACTGATGTGGCTATTCACACGACTGGTGCATCAGTTTTCAGAAACGAAAAAGGGGGAGATCATCACTAGCATTCACACGACCCAAATTAAATATTGTGAGCCTTTGGCGAGGGAGCTGGCTGCATGCCCTATGTTGGAGAGCTGAGAATGCTATCAATCTCGACCATAATAATGTAATTCTTCGGTGTGATTCTGCTGGGGCAATCGCTGTAGTTTTGAAGGACAACAAAGCCATTAAGGACTTAAATTACAATATCCAAGACATAGTCTCCAAGTTCCACGGTTTAGCCGCTAACTTTGACCTCTAGGAGGTCAGCTGGATTCCCAGGATCCACAATGGTGTGGCCCATGATGTGGCTCAAAGGACTCTTCAATCTCATCTGTTCGGGAGTTTTGATGCGTCCAATTTTTTAAGTTTTGATTGCTGCCTGTTTTTGTAGCTAAGTTTTGTTTAGTTTCTCTGTTTGCAGCCCCAGTTCTTGTTCTTGCTTTGCGGCTGTTTTAAGGCCTTTAATCAAATATGTAATAATAAGATTATTATTCTATGTAATTGAGTCATTTTTTTTATATAATAATTAGTATATTGAATAATAGATAATGTGTAATATTTTAATTTTTATGTAATTAAATTAATATTTTTATGTATTTTAATTTATAATATGTGTTTATATTTTTCTAGTATATTAGTATTATTTTTATAATATTTTAAGTTATGTTTTGTATAATAATTAGTATATTAAAAAATAAATAATGTATAATATTTTAGTTTTTATGTAATTATTATTTTGATACATTTAAATTTTTAAAAATTATTTTTTTAATAGTATAGGAGATTCTCCGTCCTGTCCCTGCCCCACATTAGAAAATTCCCTGCCTTGTCCTATGGAGAATAAGTGGGGATGGGGACGAAAGAAGCACTCCCCACTAATTTTCTGCTCCACGTGCATCCTTATATATTACATTAATATTATTTTAAAATTACTGTAATTATTTAAAGGCTATCTAAATTATTTTTATAAAAGTAGATTAAAAGCGTACTTTATGCAAAAAATCTTATACTTGATTTCGGTTGAAAAACACTTGTATGATCATTTGTACACACACAACAAAGGATCTCCAAAGAAGACACGAAAATATATCCCACAGAAACAAAGACACAGCCACACAAACTCGAGCTCTAAAATTTTAATGTTTTATTGATTGAGTAATACTTTTACAAGCTAAGAATTACACTTGTTCTCATGCAAATGAAATAGAGCCTAATGGTATTTATAGCCACCTAAACACTAAGGGTATCAACTGTCATAATTGTCGAGATGACAGTTGGACTTACAACTCGAAAACACAAAGGTTACACATAACAAACTAGTTACACATTTCAAGACATATAATCTAACAACTTCCAATAAAGTCACATAATGTCACATAGTGTACATCTTTCCCAGTAATGATGATGTGTGTCTGAGACATCAAAAAAAAAAACATTGTACCGAAATAAAAGAAAAATTTATATGAATGAAATGATGAGAAAAAATTAAGCTTTTAGTAGAAAAACAAAAACCCAAACGTTGAATATTGTCCTTTAATTACTATCGTGATAAGCTCCATGAAAATGTAAACATCTTTAGTGTAAAGCTCAGCTGATAAACTTATTGTAACAACATGATGGAGATCTTGGGTTAATAAGTTTGACTCTTTTTTACCAATAGAGAATTTTTGACACCTAAACTCTTATATGACGCTTAGTTTCTCTCCATAATGAAAATTAACATAAAAATCATAACAACCAAGTTTAAGAGAAACTTAAATCAAATAATTTTATTATCATAATTATACCGAAATTTTAGCAACATTATTAACGACTATAATTGAACATATTCCCCAAAAAAATAAAGCTATTAATAATAACAAAAATATTCAAAACAAGATAAAACAAGCGATGATGACGTTGTATTGCACCATTGTTGGCAGTCTAGTTTATCTCACTATTACTCTTCCAAACATTGCATATGTTGTTCATATTGTTAGTTTGTTGTTTCTCCTACTTCTACTCACTCGGCTATATATTGTTCTTCGCATTCTACGATATCTTCGGAGTACCATCTTTCAGAGTCTATTACTGCCTTCCACCTCCTCTTTAGAATTGCAAGCTTACTGGGATGGAGATCATGGTTATGATCCCACAAACTGAAAATTTTGTCACTGGTTTCTATATCTTTTTGGAAGATTCCCTTATTTCTTGGAAGAGCAAGAAGTAGTCTGTAATTTCTCAGTCTTCTACAAAAACTAAGTACCGTGCCATGGCATCTACTACT
Organism: Cannabis sativa; assembly: GCF_029168945.1. Lineage (NCBI taxonomy): Eukaryota > Viridiplantae > Streptophyta > Magnoliopsida > Rosales > Cannabaceae > Cannabis > Cannabis sativa. The sequence continues at coordinate 75,018,478 of NC_083606.1, read as the reverse complement.
CAAGAGACTCTTGGCTGAGATGGTTACATGCAGATATGGGTGTCATTCACACTTGTCCTACTCCTATTTATTGTGACAATCAAAGTGCAATTCAGATTGCTCACAACTTAGTTTTTTATAAACGCACCAAGCATATTGAGATTGATTTCTATTTTACTCGTCACCATCTGAAGTTGGACACCATTGCTTTGCCTTTTGATCATTCTTCATTGCAGCTTGCTGACTTTTTTACCAAGTTGCATACGATTTATCATCTTCGTTTTCTTTTAGGTAAACTCTCGATGCTTCTTGCAATACCATCGTGAGTTTGAGGGAGGGTGGTTACATAACTATTTAGGATCAATTTAGTCTTTTATGTTAGTTGCCTATATAAAGATTTCTTATTATTTGGACTCTTTCACTTTTGACTTTGCAATTGAATGAAACCCTAATTTCTCTACATCTCTAATATTTTTTATTGGTTATTCTTCTTTTCTCAAATAATTATCAAAATGCAAGTTTATATATAGTCGTATATTTATAGGAGAAATAACGCTAGAAGCTAGATAGATATAAAAATGTTATTAGATGCCCAGACAAAAATTATAACACATTAAAAAAACACTAAACTAAATCTAAAATTCTCTCATCCCATGTGATTCGTGTGACCTACCTAACTTCGCCTCATGGTTGGCGACGCATCAATGTACGACTGAACCCATCTCCTCATCCCTTGTTGTCCATCCCTCATCCACTCTTAATCCACTACCACTACAAGAAAAATATCTTTTAGCTACCAAATTTTATTGGTAGCAAAATGTAGCTTAATATTGCTACCAAATTTTAGTAGAAAAATTTCTTAGTAGCCAATACCAAACAAATAAGACCAAATATTTCTACTGCCAATTTATTTAGTAGGCAATTGTGATTTTTAGCTACCAATAAATTTTTTGATGTATACAACTTTTCCTCATTCACATGCACACACCACGAGTACTACTGTCGGCGGTAGCCCCAGAGACTAAATCTTTTTTCTTTTTTTTTTCCTATTTCTTTCTCGATCTCTCTACCCCTTTATCTTGAGATCTGAGTCTTCACCCTACGTTTGTTCGTAGATCTCAATTCTTTACTCTATCTTTTGGCAGGTTGACATTGGTGGCTCGGCATGAGTTTAGAAATTTTGAATGGGCAGTGGTGGTAGGTCTTAGATTGGGTGACACTGATTTTTTAGATAGAAAGAGAGAACTAAGATGATGGACCCATCTAGTACTCGTGACCCTTAAACCCGGTTAAACCTTGCTATCACACGGGCAAGTACGAGAACATAATTTTTGCATAATACCCGTGAACCCATTCACACTAGGTTAATTCAGCCCTAGTAGATACCTATAAAAATATCATCAGATGTAATCTATTATAGGATCACCCTAGTTATTTTATTATATCATATTTTATATAAGAAAATGTAAAGTAACTAGCGACTGATTGAGTGTTGGGAAACACACAAGTATGTGTCTCATTTTTCAAGTAATACCCACGTGCGTGAGATCATTCCCATAAGAATTATAGCTAATTATTAATTAATTGAATCTTTAGTTTTATTTGGCAAATAAGAATTTATTTTGAGACTAATTTAAATAAAAAGGAAAATAAAAGTAGACAAATAACGATATTAAAACAAGAGATGAAAACCTAAGAAAATAACTTCAATTGCTTTAATTATAATATTCGTTTTATAGATGAAAATGATCTTTTTATTGTGTATTTCACTACTACAAAACAAGTAATTAGAGGCACTTTTTTTTAGTTTAGTAAAAAACAACCGCCGCTATAGACTGTGGCTAAATAAAATTTTATTAAAAACACCTTATAGCATCGATTATTATGAAATAACTGATGCCATAGGGTATTAAATTTTTAATCACACCACATATGACGTCAGTTATTTTGTAATAATCGACGCTATAGGGGCACGCATTGGCTGACACGTGTCCCCTATGGCGTCAGTTATTACAAAATAAACGACACCATAGGGTTTATATAACCCTATTTAGTTATTTGTCTTCCTCACTTCTTCTTCTCCCCAAATAAAATAGCCAACAGCCCCTTCACGAAACCCTAGCCCAACCACCGCCTCCCATCCCCCTTTTCTCAATTTTTTATCCGTTTTCACCCATTTTATAAAAATCTTGCATTTTTCATACCCAAAACTATATTCTGAGAGTTTGATCATCTTTTGTTTTGTTTTTCAGAGTAAACTGAGCTTAGAGGTGGTAATTGTGGTAGTTGTGGTGATTGTAGCTCCGATTTTGGTAGAGAAATCGTTGAATCTCAATGTCTATTAAGGTATAAATATAATCTCTAATAATTTTAGCAACTTACATTGCTTTATTTTTGACTTTGTCAATTTTTTTAGAGTTTTTCTAGATTTTTAAGATTGTGTTATTGTGGTGGTGTGTGGTGGCCGAATTTTGGTCAGTATTAGTGGTCGGATTTCGATAATAGGTAAAAATATAAACCTTAATAGTATATATTTATGCATTTTATATTTTATTGAATATGTATTGTACGTATATATTTTATAATTGTATATCTATTGTATTGTATATATGTATGTATACTGTTGGAAATATTTTACCAGGATCTAGATTTACTACCAAGTATGTTTCATTAACATCCTAATATGAATTTCTAAAACAATGAAATAAACACATATAAAGTTTAGGAAACCTTACATTGGGTGCAGCGGAATATAATGACTCCTTCCGTTCAGATCTCTAGCCCTTGATTCCTTTCTGTAACAGAGCATTATCAAGATCTGAACCTGGATCTCTTTCTCTCCTTCTAATTTGATGCTGATTCTCCTTCTTGTTGATTGGAATCTTCACAGTCTTACACACTATGATTGAGATACCACTTGATGTGTGTGGGCACTCACTCTATCACTCAAGGCTGAATAAAATTTAAGAAGAAAAGAGAGAGAGAGAGAGAGAGAGAGAGAGAGAGAGAGAGAGAGAGAGAGAGAGAGAGAGAGAGAGAGAGAGAGAGAGAGAGAGAGAAGTGGCGGCTAGGTTATAGAATAGAAGGCTCAATTAATTTTCTGAAAGTGAATTTCATCTGACAGAGTTCAGTGTGAATGTGAGCCATTACTATCTATTTATAGGTAACCACCTTAGGTTAGATTTAATTAGCATTAAAATAATAAAAAAATAAAAGGTAAATTTCTTTAAGTGTGGCCTGCCCTAGATAGTGGATAGTGGGCCCACTTTACAATTTTGCAAATTTGTCATTTTTTTATCCCATTTTCTCGAAAACGCCAATTTTCCAATTTAACCACTTAAATGCAAATTCTAATTATTTAATAACTAAAAATTAATTATTAAATTATATTGTCATTTAATAAATTTATTAATTAGACTTAATAAAGTCTTTCAATTAATAAATAAGACCTAGAATATCTTTTCTTACAATTTTGCCCTTGATTAGTGAAAATTCATAAACTAGACATAGTCTAATTTTAGAATGATAATTGATTAACTAGAATCAATTAATTGAGTCTTACAAGCAGTATGGTCTCAACTAGTATATGGACCATGGGCCTATATAACCAAGCTTCCAATAAGCAAATCAAGAATTTACCAAGTGAATTCGCTGACTTATTAATTCCTTGTTGCATCCACGCATAGAACTTAGAATTGCACTCTCACTCATATAGAATGCTCTATATGTTCCACGACATAGATACGCTATAAATTATCCATTGTTATAATCCCAATAATCAATGATCCTCTATATTGAATTGAATAGATATTACGGTAAATTTAACATATCTAATCAAAGTTCAATATCGATCCCATCCAATGTATACTCCATACATCCGATACTTGTAAACTTTGCCAATGCACTGGAAAGGACATAACACTTATCCAAGGTGTAAGAATACCTATCGCTGATTATCATGCCAGTCTAAATCCAGTGAACTGACAAATCAGGGCATTAAACTTTCGAACATATAAACAGGATTATATTCCACTGTACTGACAACACTGTAATCATGTACAAATGCATATGTTCTGGACTTAATCGAATTTATACATTAAACAATAATCATGAAATAAACTATGTGAACCATGCAACATAAAAAATGTTATTTCTAATCTTTATTAACTAGTAAATCTTATTATATTGAAATGAGTTTTATTTAGGGCACAAAACCCAACATATACAAATATTATAATTACATTGTATATTTTGATGTATTGTATATGTATATATTGCATATTTAAACTAATAGTTTTGTTATAAATTGTGAATGAGAATGAGATAGGAGAGTATTAAAGTAAAAGTTTAAAAATTAATTTCTAAAAAATTAGTTTAGAAACAAAAGTTTAGAAATTAATTCTATTTTTTTATCATTTTCTTTATATTTTTAATTTTATTATGTACATTCATTAACTTTTGTTATTAATTAATGATGCTTAGATGAGTTTGAATATCTTAAAAATTCATCTGTAGTGAAGTAGTTTCTGTAAATACATGTACTGCGGTCGAATGGGTGACAAATTTTGTATTGCTAAATGTTATTGTGATTGTTTAATACTGTTTTCCACCTCTTGCATGAGGGTATGATGTAGTATTTATAGGCTAAGATTCGAGTATGGACATACCTGTGACCCGTTAGGGTCTGAATATAAACCTGGTCTACTAATAGGATAAATACATAAAATACACTGACGTTGGACCCACGGACTGAGGCCCAACTCGTGGGGCTATTATTTTCTGTACAAGAGGGCACTAGTTGAGGTCGACACATGTCGTGCATGCCCTGCATTTGCATATTGTAGTATCAAAGTAGTGGTCATAGGTCAAAAAGAATGTTCTTTTTGGTGGTACGCACACTCTTAGGGTTTGACATAGGGGACAACCCCCTAGAATTTGGTATCAGAGGATTGCCAAGTCAGCTTTAGCCTAGCTTTCGGGACGTCTCTTAGAAAGTCCTTCGAGAGCATCCCAATGGCCCATCTAGAGGCTCTTCATCATTCCTTCATGTCTGGTCCGTGACATCTTCTTGGATATGGAGCGGTCCGGATTAGGAGGTTAGTGGCCATTAGTCCGGATGGAGTCTTTGCCCATCTTTTCGCACAAATCTAACTTGTTACCTTAGTTGGTCCCATACTCAGACTTCATGTAAAAGTATTTTTCTGATAAAATTAACTTTTTATACCCAACTATAATTCTATACCATTAATTATAGTAGGAAAATATATATTTTATAAATCTCACTTTGAAAATTATATTTTAAATAAATTAATACTACTTCTAAAAAACTATTATATTATATACATTAAGTAAAAAACATATAATATAATAAATATCCTAAATAATTAATAATGTAATTTAAAAAAAAAATATAAAAGAACATATATAAAAAGTACCATTAAAATAAAGTAAAAATTAGAAGAAGGGAAATTAATGTGACAAATATAGAAATGAAGAAGATAAATATTTAATATATTTGAAAAATAAAAATAATATGTAGTACACTTAAATCTTCCCTAAAGAAATAATCTAAAAAAGACATTGTTTATACCAAAAATAAAGAAAAAGGTCAGAAAAAAAGTTAGTATAGTTTTTCCACTAAAAAATTATGTCTTTGCTCTCTTAAATGATCATATTCATAAAGAAAATATTTATAATGATAAGAAGAAGCTATATTTATTGATATTACATTTGGATGTTTGTTATGAATTTAGTTCAGAAGCCCAAAATCACTGTGATTGGCCTAATACAACTTTTATATCCTTATATATATATATTTGAAATTATTATATGAAAAATATAAATTAACATTTTATTTACAAAAATACTTTTATAAGGTATGGACAACATTTATACATTTTAGAGCATCTCTAATAGAGGTGTAAATAAGTGCTGAAAAGTTAACATATAGCTCATTTATTTAAAAAAAAGTGTGCTTTAATAGTGTGCCAAAAAGTGATGTAAATTTGGCACGACATTTGCTATGATGTAAAATTTACACCACAATAAATGCACTACTTTTTCATTTACATTTATGACATTTCTATTATTTTATTAGTATATTTAACTATCACATTAAATTATAAAACATTTATATTATTATTTTATTGTCTTACATATTAAAATAATAATAAAATTAATTATAAAGTTATTCAATTTTATTCTTTTTAATAAAACATTAATTAGATAATAAATTTTACATCAAAATTTTGAATTGTGCATTGGAACACAAAGCTCAAATTTAGTGTAAATTTACCACAAAATTACTTTTTGTGCCAAATATGGTACAATTTTAACATCTCCCATTGGAGATGGTTATCAAAATACCTCGTACACTATCACTTACTGTGTATAGAACCTATTAACTTTTTTTTCCCTCTTTTTCTTTTATTTTTCATTTTCAAATTTTCCATTAAGTTTTTTTCCCTTTTCTTTCTTAGTTTTTCATTGAAAAATCATCTTCCAGCCATTATACTTTCGAAACGCACATTTAAAACCCACGCAAACCACCTCCCACCCGTAACCTTCGTCATAACTGCCTTCTTTATTAGCTTTTTTTATATATTATCTTCTGCTTCTCCATCTCTATTACCAAAAAAAGCTTCAAAAATTAGTCAAAAATCAGTTGTTAACAAGGCTAAAGGAATACGTCTAGTCATCGACAATGATGACTCTTATTTCGCTCCCTCTGTGGCAAAAGGTGGTCGTCATCCAGTGAAGAAGAAGTCGAAGGTATCTTTGCCTGAAAAAAATTTCAACTTCGACGACCAGAAGGGAAAGAAGAAGTCAACTTCAAGGCAACTGTGATGAAACTACAATGCAATTTCATTGCAACTAAAAATATTAAATGTGAATGTTTATGTGTAAAAAACTACTTATCAATATCTTTTTATCACTGATCGATAATTACTTGTACCTTAATAGTAATATATGGAGAAATAACTGTTAGCAAAATATTTATGCAACTATTATAAAAGTCATAGCAGTATTTTCACGTACCTAACTCTATGTACATGTCTCTTCGTGATTTAATATGAATAAATTCACCAATGAAAATTTAGAAAACAACAAAAATATACCAAAATAAATATTTTACTATAGTATTGATGTAATTTTTTTTTAGATTATACTTCAGTTGGATTGCTTAGGAACTCTAATTTAACTTTTTGAGATCTACATTTCATGGATCTGAAAATTGAAGTTAGGACATTAGTTTTATGTGAATTAATAAACTGGATTTCTGGTTGAATTTTAGTTTCGTAATAGTTTTTCTGCACTTTTTTCAGAAATTTGAAATAGCCCCTGCTTTGATTGATTTCTAGTCGTCTTCTCATGTGAAGTCACCAGAATTAATGGTGGTTCTCTTTTTCGTTAGATTCTGTTTCGGTTGTGTTGGCTTACTGGGTGGTTGATCGAAGGTTACATCAGACGAATATTTTAATCTCAGGAAGCATGGATCGTGGATTGAAGGTGTGTTTAAGAAGTATTTGTATAATTTATTTTATTTGAGCTGTATATTTATTTATTTGGCCGGCTGAATTTTTCTTTTTGTAATATAAGCCCTATATATTTATATAGAGTAATTTGCGGCATAACCTCCTTAAGTGGTCAGGTTTTTACAACTAACCCCCAATCCTAAAATTTCGGTAGTTAAACCTCTTAAACCCATGTTCTGTTAGCAATTAGCCCTTTCCATCCATTTTTGGCTGTTAACTGCCATGGTGGAATGTCCACGTGACACAATTTTATTAGTCCACGTAAATAAATATTTAAAAAAATAAAAAAATAATTATTTTAAAAATAAAAAATAAAAAATTTTCTTTTTATTTAAAAGATAAAAAAAAAACCTAATTCCCTCTTTCTCTTCTTCCTCTCTCTCTCTCTCTCTCTCTCTCTCTCTCTCTCTCTCTCTCTCTCTCTCTCTCTCTCTCTCTCTCTCTCTCTCTCTCATTGCCCTACACCCTCCTCCTCCTCCTCCTCCTCCTCCTCCTCCTCCTCCTTCACTTCACTTTCACTGTACACTGTGTACACGTGGACATTCTACCATGGCAATTAACAGCTAAAAATAGATGGAAAGGGCTAAGTGCTAACAGTTTGTGGGTTTAGGAGGTTTTGCCACCAAAATTTTAGAATTCAGGGTTAGTTGCGAAAACCTGACCACTTAAAGAGGTTATGCCGCAAATTAGTCATTTATATATAATAAAATTGCATTGTTTGGAGAAAGCATTTGGTCTTTTGATTATGGGCTAGTTGAGCTTTTGCCTCATTTCAATACTGAAAAATAACACAAAATTAAATTAAATTATATAGATATATTTGGTGAATTAAATGAGTGTATTCATTCCACAACTTGTTATGTACAAACTAATAGCACCACTTGGGCCCGAAAAAGATTTCTATCTATGGTTACAATTGAACAATTCATTCTCTATCTATAACAGATACTTGTTTTGACAACTGAAAATGAATTCTACTTCTTATTTTTAGAAAATCAAATAATCCCAGGATACAAAATTTCTTTTCTTTTTGATTTTTGTGATCCGATAAAGAACACTTACACTAGCACTTTAGAGTTATAAACTCGATCGTTATATTCTTGTGTGACCTCAAGTGTTTATATCATAACACTACTTAACTCTGGTGTGCAAATAGTATATGTATGTGCGGTTGTTCAACTCAATGAACTTACCAGCACTTACACTAGCATTTCAGGATTAAAAAACTCGGTTGCTTGGGATAAGGTCAACATTTCATTAAACTATAAAAATACTAACTCAGGTGTGCGAAATTCCTGAATGACACTTCAACCCATGGCTCCCGTATATCAGGATAACACCTGGCTCCCGTATACCAAAGTTTCTGTGACATACATGGTTCTCGTGTACCATGATTTTCTATGAATGCTCATGTAACGTGCATAGCTCCCGTACACTATGTCTTATTTTCCCCTGAGTGATCGAAGAAATACCGCCATACTAAATTCCGTTGAGCTTTCTTGATCATGGATTTGAGGGGGTTGTTACATGTGTGAACACTCATCCACTTATCTAGAGATACATGGGTTGGGTTGACAATATTTAACTCACTAAAGAAATAATCGTAGTTACCTTAAAACCAACTCTACAAGCTTTGTTCAGTGCTTGAGAGTATCGTCATGTGAGTTGCAATTGATTAACACTAATAAAGTACCAACAAGCTTTACTCAACTCTTTTATTCATTAGATATTAAATTCAATAACATCACTATGAGCTAAGTTGAAAGAAAAAGAAGTAGTAGTTGCATATTTTCGTTTTTCATCATATAGCTTAGCTGAAGTGATCTCCAGTACACTAATACTTTGTTCGAATAATAGTGTAGAGGCCATACCTTAACATATTATATAGATATATTGAACAAGCATATTATTCATGTGAAAGTACCAGTTGGGATACATATCTTATATTTCCACATTATATATATAACAACATGGTTTGACATATATCCTAGTACTATATAAGTACGTAGTGGTACTTTCTTATTACAATTCAAAAACAAACAACATATATATATATAATTATTCATCAACATGAGCTAGTGACAATATTGATGATGATGGTGTAGAAGTAGAAGTAGTAGTAGTAGTGGTAGTGGTAGAAGCAGGGGCCAAACATGTTGAACCGTCTGTAGTACCACTACAATGATATGGGTAACAACAAGGGTTGAAAAGAGCACAAGGGTGACCAAGTTCACGACAATCTGCCTCTTTCACACATTTGTTATCACTACTCAGAAATCCTACACAGCTAAGCCCTTCACAACAAAATTTTCCTTGCCAAGGTAAGGCACTACAGTACTCACCTTCTATATAGCAACGATCATTACTTGGAACGAGAGTAACACTATGTGCTACTCTAGTCCCAAAGCACAACCCCATGTTATTAACCATTGTTATTATCACAACAAATAGAACTATTGACCTCTTCATCATCATTAGCTATATATAAATGTTTCTATGTTTTCTTTTCTTGATGATATATGTATTTAGACAAGTGTATTTATAGGAGAAATTATAGCTACTAGCTACTATCTAAAAAAAGATAGAAATAAAGAAATAATGATACAACTACTACTTGGGTGTGTAATTAATAATGAAGATAATAACAATTTCCAACAACTCATAGTAAATTAATATATTATTACTACAATATTTTTTTCATTTAACTAATTTTTTGAGCTAGTGATGTTAGAATTCTTTATAATATGTAATATCAAGATTATTATTTTATATATATATATATTCGAGTCTTATATTTTGTATAATAATTAGTATATATATTCAATAATAAATAATGTGTAATATTTTAATTTTTGTGAAACTTATTTGATATTTTTATACACTTAAATTTATAATATGTGTTTATATTTTTCCAGTATATTAGTATTATTTTTATAATGTTTTAAGTTATATTTTGTATAATAATGAGTATATTGAACAATAAATAATATGTAATATTTTAATTTTTATGTAATTTATTATTTTATACATTTAAATTTTTAAAAAAGCTTTATTTTTACATTATGAGATTTTTCGTCCTGTCCCCACCCTATTAGAGGATTCCATGCCCTGTCCCCGATGGGGACTAGGGGAGCACTCCCTACCGATTTCTTGTTCCATGTGCATCCCTATGTATAACATCAATATTATTCTAAAATTACTCTAAGTATTTAAGGGTTATCTAAAAAAAAAACAAAATTCTTATAAAAGTAGGTTAAAAGCATACAATTATACCAAAAATTATATACTTGACTTCCAATAAAGCCACATAACGCCACATGGTGTACAGCTACGTACCCTAGTAATAATAATGTGTGTACGAGACGTCAGAAAAATATATTGTACTGAAATAAAAGAAAACATTATATGGAATGAAATGACAGAAAAAGTTATGCTTTTAGTAGAAAATCAAAAACCCAAAAGTTGAATATTGTCCTTTGATTACCTTTGTGATAAGCTCCATGAAAAAGTGAACATCTTTAGTGTAAAATGTAAAACTCAGCTGATAAACTTGTAACAACATCATGGAAATCTTGGGTATAATGAGTTTGATTCATTTTTACTAATAGAGAACTTTTGGGACATAATCTCTTTAATATGGCGCTTAGTCTCTCTCCATAACAAAAATTAACAAAAAAATCATAACAACTATAAATTTAAGAGAAACTTAAATGAAATATTTTTATCATAATTTTACTTAAATTTTAGCAACATAACGACTATAATTGAATATTTTTAAAAATTTAAGCTATTAATAACAACAACAAAAAATCTCAAACAAGATAAAACAAGTGATAATGACTTTGTATCGCACCATTGTCGAACGGACCTTCTCTTAGTCTGAAAGTTAGCTTTTGGACCGCCAGCTTTTGCCTAGATCCTGGCCGGTCATATAAGCTCATCCTAGCCGGCCTGTAGAATCCCATTGGTCTCGGCCAGATATGGTGGTATGCATATTGACGGATCACTTAACTTGTTTCGCTTGTTACTTGACGATTTTGTCATGCCTTGTAGAGAGACTTTATCTTACTATTGGCAAGACTATATTCTACGTATACTTTGTCTTGGCTTACGTGGACATGCCACGTCAGGTAAACAAAATTTAAAAATAAAAAATATATATATGTTTGCTTTGCTGAAAGAGAAGCATATATATATATATATAAATTGTTTGTTCATAAAAATGGGAGAATGGAATAATGCAGAGGTCATGGGTCATGAGTGTACAATTGCTTCCAAAGTGCAATCAAGTTTTTTTGGAAAAATATAGAATTGGGGCTTGGGCTGAATACTAATTGGCTCCTTTTTTTTTTCAAAAAAAAAAAAAAAGAAACTAAGATATTTTGTTTTTTATTATTTTTTTTGTTTTTCTTTGCAACAAAACAATAAAATAATATATAAAAATAAATTGATTATATTTTTGTTTTGAAATGTATATTAATCATGATTTGATTTAATTCAAAAGAAAATATATATTTAGTTGATATAATAAAAATAAATGAGTAATAAGAAAATAAGAAAAGAAACGCATATATTTAAGATATTAAAATTACATATAATTGAAATCTTTATGGGCGACTATAAACACCCTTAAAAGTGAAAAAAATAGAATTTTGACACGCTTTTTTAGGGGCATATGATTATGTCACCCCTTATCTCAAGCAATTTTTTTGTGGCTCCCAATATATAGTATTTTTAAAGACGAAATGATCTATAACTTTAGGAGCGACTTTTGTCGCCCTTAATACTCATATTTGCAGGTAGTGTTTAGAACTTAACTATAGCTCAATTATTGACTTACATGATTTCATAATTTTAGAAATAATTTTGAATTTTCCCTTTGAGTTGCATTCAAGGCTAATCTACTGTAATTGGAGAGTGATCCATGCGAAAAATAATTGCATAAGTATTAGTTATATCAGTTTTAGCCATTGGATCATGATATTTGTGCCATATATGTTCAGATGTTAATCCTTATTTTCTTTTAAACAGGTCAACTTTTTTTTGTTTTTATAGGGGCTCAGATTTGTTATCTACATTTTTTGATTATTTTATTAATAATAACAAACTACATGTGGCTACGTAGTACAATATTATTGATTAAGCAAAAGCAAAAGCATGCATGCATGCATAAAGACAACGCACGTACTTATTCTCTTTAAGTAGCTTGGTGAGAACATGATCACCATTGCAATATTATCATGATATTTTTTCTTTTTCATATAAAACAAAATAGTTTAAAACTGGTCCTGCATCAATCATACCATACCAACTACAACATTTATTTCTTTTAATATTTATTACTCTTACCGACAATAATATATATAAATCATCTATTATAATATACAAAAAAAATATATATATATATATATTAATGGATAATAATAATGCCACGTGAATATATAGAAGAACCTGTTGAGAAGTCAATACAATAATTGATTGGTTAAATCTTCTTATTAATTCTTTTTTTGGCATCATTTATTTATTACCGAAAGTCAGACATAATTATGAGGTAATAATTTGATTGTTTACATATAGATCTTCTAATTTGGACCTGGACTCGAACTCCAGTTCTAGACCCAGACCCTAGACCTAAACTTAGATCTCGAACTCAGACTTGAACATCGGACTCCAGACCCAAACTCAAGCCCCAGCCACAGACTTGGACGCGGAACCCGACCCCATCCCAGACCCGAGCCCCAAATCCTAGCCCAAATCCTAGACTCGAACCACAGCCCCGAACCTGGACCCCGACCCCAGCTCCGGAGTACATCAACACAAACCCCAAACTCGAATCCTTACCCCGGCCCCAAACCTCGACCTTGGACCTGAGACCTGGCTCTCGCCCCATCCTCGGACCCCAACCCAAGACTACTTAAACGCGAACCCAAACCCCAAACTAGGAACATGAATCCCAAAACCCAAACCCCACACCTGACTTAAATAAAAATAAAAAATAAAAATGAAAAATTAAATATACAAAACACACTTTTATTTTTTATTTTAAAATTTAAAAACAAAAGTAGTCATAGAGCATATTTTTAATTTTAAAAAACAAAAAATTTAATTAATATTGATTTCTATATATATTTTAATTAATTGCAGCATAAGTACATAAAGTTTTGAGTTTGTAAATAACATTGTTTCTTTAACAGCATAAGTTCTCAATATATATAAAAATATAATTTTCATCCAATTTCTTCTAAACACTCTATTTTAAATTTATTAAAAGCATATTTGAATGTAGCTCATATTACATGTTTCTGTTCAAATTCAATTATTTAGAATCTCTATTATATAAGACACTAACAGAGTTTGTACTTATGAAACTAAAAAAAAATTACACTTTTATTAATATTTAGTATTTATGCCGTTAAAACAAATTATTTAGTTTATAGCCTTTACAAACTCAAATATGTGTGTAAATATTTTTGTCCACACATAAATTTGGCACCTAATTTCTCTCAATTGGCACACCATTATCAACGTGGCAATAATATTGGCTTTACCACATATCATACCTACATAAAATGAATAAAAAGTGGTCCAATCCAAAACTAATTTATTAACGTTTGTAAAATATAAGAAAAATAATATTATAATAACAGACTCTTTCCCAATAATAATAATAATAATAATAGTAACAACAACAACAATAATAATAATAAATATTAGAAAAATATTATTCAATTTTTACATATATATAAATTATTATTTTATATTTTAAAACAAATAATCACATTGATGTAGAAATATATATATATAAAAACAATTTAAATTATAGTCCAAAAATTAATTAAATTAAATTATTACCTTTAATTAACTACCTTAATAATTAAATATAATATGTTTTTTTTTTTTGCATTGATTTTTTTAAAAATAATATATTTAAAATATTATTATTGTTTGCTGAGATTTTTAAAAACTCAATATAATAAAATAAGAGCTAAGAAAATAAATCAAGCAAAAGAAATAGAGACAGAGATTTTTACAAACCCTAGTTCACGAGTCAGTTGTATTAATTAGGCTAAGTAACCTTGAAGTATCACACCAATGTTCTTTGCAAGCTTATGAACCCTAGCTTTTTACTATTGTATTCGAGCTGGAGTGGTTCTCGCCGGAGCCCACGGTACCTCTGATCGGAGCTGGGGACAATCCCTCTTGAAGTGTCCGGGCATGCCACACTGAAAGCATCCCTGACCTTTGCACTCACCCTGATGGTGCCTTTTGCAACTGGGGCACTCAGGATAGGAAAACCGGGTCTCTGCACCACTATGACGACTACCTCTACTCTGGTTCCCCCGAAACCAAGCCACCGGATGCAGTGGATTTTCTCCTCTTCTGGTCCATGGCCGAACCACTACTCCCCCTGCTAAAGCCTGATGCGATGCAGGAGGGGTAGGAGCCCCGCCACTCGATGGAGTACTAGCTGACTCCGACATACATCCAAGTGCGCCCTCAGCTCGCAGTGCCTTCTCCACCATCTCAGCATAGGTGGTCTTGTCTTCGGTGGTGATCATCAAGTCGTGTTTGATCTTCACATTTAACCCATCCAGATACTTCTCCTTTTTGCTGAAATCGGTTGGCACTATTCCCGAGGCAAACCTCGCCAACCGGTCGAACTGGGTAGTATACTCTGTCACGCTCATATTCTCCCGCTGGGTCAGGTGGGTGAACTCTTTCCTTTTGGCACTTCTGACTGCCTCGTTATAATACTTGGCGTTAAAGAGTTCCTGGAACCTTTCCCAGGTCATGGTGGTGACGTCATGGATCTGAGACACCATGTCCACCAGACAAGAGCATCTTCTTAGAACTGGAAGGTGGCACACACCACTCTGTCATTCCCGGTGACACCCATAAAGTTCAGTATTCTGGTGATCACTGTTCGGCTTTCATGACATCTGGGCCTCCGAGAAAAACCAGAGGTGCTTGCTTCCAGAACCTTTCATAAAAGGGTTCCATTCTGTTTCCGCTACTACTATTTCGGCCTGAGCAGCAGGGGCGGGTGCCACTGGAACTTCTGGCACAGGCACTGCAGGAGCCCCCTGCTGCCTCAATCTCTGAATCTCTAAATCTTGTTCCTCTATCCTGGCTTGCATTTCAGCAAACCTAGTCTCCCAATTCCGGGCTTCCTGATCGGCTTGGGCAGCCTAGGCAGCCTGTGGCGGGTTCTCATCACCCCGACCACGAGCCCTGCCCCTGGGACCTCTACCACGGCCCCTAGCTTGCGGGGGAAACTGAGCTCCCTGTCCCTGATTCGACCCTACTGAATTGCCCTGGCTCCTGGTATTCTGCCTGGCGTCCATCTAGTCGGAATCGCCTGCGAAACCAAGAGTTGGCATATCAGGCCATGTTCAAGGAGAGCTTACTAATGCTGCTTAATTTGGAAATTAGAAACAACACTTGCGCCTATTCTACTATCAGGCTACTCGCATGCTTCCTATCAGGCTTTTCTTATTTCATAAAAATTAAATAAACTACTAAAGCAATAAAAGCTTACTGAACCGTAGAACGAGCTAACTGCTGATGATGATTGTACATGTCGTGACGATCTTCGGAAGACAACCTGGCGGCTCTGATACCAAATTGTAACCCCCTAACTAGCATAGGCGTATGACGTGATTTTTTAAACATACTGTGCAGCTCGTTGCTAATCAACGAGGTTTATGGAAATCGTGATTAATTAATTTTTTTTTTTTTTGCTTTTTAATTAAACTTATAAAATATTTATACAAAATACTCGGGATCCCGATTACAAAGCCATTTACAAAAGTTTACTGTCTATACAAAATACTTGTCGCCTAGCGACTAGTTACAAAAATAGCCTTGCTGTCCTGAGGATCGTACGCTCCAGGCCTAACCGCCCCGACATGTACAATATTCACCGGCTCGCTCTCACGGTCCATCAGCCTTAGCCTTGCCCTTACCTACACATAAACATAGCACTGTGAGTCGACAGACTCAGTAAGAAAAGTATAATAATAATCATACATAAATCCCGAGTCATGATCAGACGCCCATACCCCTGACCATAACCCTAACTGCCGTGTCCAACACGATACTGAGTCCTGAACGTTCATAGGGACGGTACTATTGACAAGTAACAGCCTATACTCGGTACACTGGTCATACTCCAGCTGCTAGTCATACTCTAGCCTGTACCGATGTGTTACAGTATCAGCCTATACTCAGTACACTGGTCATACTCTAGCTGCTAGTCATACTCTAGCCTGTACTGATGTGATACGTCAAATAGTACGGAACCACCAACCCGAGTATCAGCCTATACTCGGCACACTGGTCATACTCCAGCTGCTAGTCATACTCTAGCCTGTGCCGATGTGATACAGTGTCAGCCTATACTTAGTACACTGGTCATACTCCAACTGCTAGTCATACTCTAGCCTGTACTGATATGACACAGTCGGATGGTTCGAAACCAATATACATATCTAATGTAATCTAACAGGCTTCCTACATGCACGCTAAACATGTAATCTATATATGCATACTGTTATACTAATCTTACCTCAATTCTGAATTCAGGTGTGCCGGTCAACCTGACTGGAACGAACTGCGCGGCGTATTACAGGCTCTAAACCATAACAATCACAACACTATAAGTGATACGCTAAATCACTTCCCGGGGACTTAAACTAGGAACTAAAAGTTTCTCTATCAATAAAAAGCATGGCAATACCCCAAATAACATAAAAACGAGGAAATCGAGGGTTCCAGAAAAATCCCCAACCGGTAGACCGGCTCTGCAACCGGAATTCCGGTTCTGGGAATTCCTGAACCCTCATCCGGAATTCCGGATGCACAACCGGAATTCCGGTTCCTTGCAGGCAGAACTCAAAAAATTCACAACTCTTCCAAATCAAATCCAAATCACACAAAACCTTCCAGACCTGTTCTAAACATCCCATAGAGCATTTCTAAAGCAACAAAACCTAGCTTCAACCACAGAAACTCATTTCACCATTAAAGGTTCAAGATTGAGTTCTAAAACTCAAAACTTGACTAAGCAACCAATCATACATTCAAATCATACCAAAACTACTTAAACATGCTTACTAAAGCTGCAGAAAACAAATACAAGCTCATGCAATAATCACAGCAACAAATTTCCAATTTTCTCTTTGAAAACTTAAGCTTTTGAACTAAAAATTCCATAACTCAAATCAACCTAACTATCATGCATCACAAGCAGCTTAAATCAACTCAAATAAACATGTATAAATCTCTGCAAACAACAACAAAATCACAGCAACAACAACAACCTAAACTAAGCATGCATTATACCATTTTTCATCAAAATTCTTCAAGGAAACTTAAAAGGAAGCTAGAGGAAACATACCAACAACAAGAGGTCACAAAACCTTGCTAAAAGAGCTTGAAATCCAAGAAAAATGAAAAGAATCCTTGCTGCACAAGGAGGCCGAAAGAGAGAGGAAAAGAGAGAGAGCTTTCCTTTGAAAATAATTTTTTTTTCTAAGTTTGGGAAAATAAAATAAATGCCACATAACCCATTTACTTCAGCCAATATTAACATCAAATAACATTTAAATTCCACTTACAAAGTCCACTAGAGGACAAAACAATGATGGGGCAAAATGACCATTTTGCCCATTCACACTAAAATAACATAAATAACACTAAAGGGGTATTTTGGGAAATTCTAAATTTCCGGCCATTCCCGACATTCCCAATGTCTAATAAACCGTCCCAATCTACTAATATACTAAGTTGTGATTTTACTGAGCCAAACACCGAGTTCCATGTTACCGGGCACTGGAAATGCAAACTTATGAAAATTACTAAATGACATAAAATACATTTCAGAATTCAATAATAACAGTATAATAATTATTTAAATAGCTATAAATAATTTTCCATAATTAAACATGATTAACTGCTAATTTCCAAATTAAACTAAGCGGTCTTTACAATAAAAGTTGATCTAAAATTGAAAAGCTACTGAATGGAGGAGGAAAGTTTACATAACTATTATTTCTGCTCTTGTTTATCAGGTGTGAAAGAGTAGACACAACTTACTGGCAACCAAAAATCCGTACAGTTCATTTTTTAACTTTTCTTGTTTTGGGGTATGTCAATTCGTGCTTATATATAGTGTCTTCGAACTTGTTGTTGTTATGCTTAAGTCTATAATTTGGAACACCAAAAGAAAAGTATAAGAAAAAAATAAAATTAGGTGATAAAGCACCCCAAGAAATAATATTAATTAGAGACAATAATTAATCTCATATCTCTATATCATCTTGATCATGCATAATGGGTATATAGAATTAATTTTATTATTAAACAAATTAAAGCACACGTACAATATTATTGATCAAGGAAAGGCATGGATGCATGCATGCATAAACACACGTAATTACGTACTCAACTACCAAACATATATTTGTAAATATGTTTGTAATTAAGTAGCTAAGCATATATAATAGTAATTTATTAATATGAACTATATATTATATAGTCCCAAATAGTTCATAATTTCTTATCATCATCATGATCACTACACCACCATTGCAATATTATTAGCGGCGACACAAGTTCCTCGTCCTGAAATCGGATTAGCATCGCAAATATTTGGGGAGCAACACGAAGTTCCAGGAACGGGCGTAAGAGTAATAGGATCAATAGATCCCATACTGCATGCCTCACCAACTCCTACACATGATTGTTCCTTAGACATGCATACAGAACCCGGGCCGACTAGGTCACCTCCACAATACAGGCCATCACAACAATACTTCCCTTCGAAGACATGACAGAATTCACCAAGAACCCTACAACGATCTTCACCATAGCAGCACCCGGCCATGGCCATCACATTAACAATAATCAGAACTATTATTATTGTTTTCGCCATATTTTCTTTCTCTCTTGTTTTTTTTTTTTTTTTTTTTGCTATTGCTTTAATTTTTTTGATGGTATATTTTGCATATGAATTATGTTCTATATTTATAGCTAAAAAAAGATACAACTAGCTAGTAGTATCGCTTCATCATTCATCATGGTGACAATGATATATATAAAAGAAAAACGTGGTTATTATTATTAAAATTAAGTTAGTGGTCCTATATATATATAGCTATATATCTATATCTATTAATTCAAAACATTTCAATATTATTCATTTCAAGCCTAGCTAGCTAGGCCATAAATATTTATTGCGATATAAATTTTTTGGAAAATGTTATGGGATCGGTTTTCGCATACAAAAGAATATTTTTATTCATTTATTTTATGATTATAATAAATAAATAAATGTATTTATACCGAGCTCGAAGAGATAGAAAAAGAGAGAGGGTGATGGACAGGAGGTGGTGGTGGTCCAGCGTATAAGACGGAGATGAGAGGGACACCGACGGGAGGTGGTGGTGGTCTGACATATGCGATGAAGAAGAGAGAGAGACCGACGAGAGGAGGAGTGGGTGGAGATTGATGAACGAAAGAGACGAAAAGAAAGGGAGATCGAGAGAGGGAGGAAGACGCCGAGAGAGGAGGGCGATGGTACAGAGGCGTGGGTGGGGTTTAAGAGAATTAAGATTTTTATTTTAGGGTGTGGGAAACGGAGAAGAAATATGTGGGCATGAGGTAAATAGAAAAAAAGTAGATGGGCACGTGGGAAATGTGGCGAGAAGTAGGTGACGATTTTTTAATGGGCCCTTATACCCGACGATTTTAAACCGTCGGGTATAAGGCTTTCCTAAAAATTCGTATTTTATTATAAATCTCATGTATTTTGTATACTACGATTTTAAACCATCGGGAATACCAAATTTTTCTCAACGGTTTTAAATAGTTACTTAATTTTTTTTAGCGACGGTCCCCGAAAAATATCATTTTTATGATCGTCGGGAATTTTGATATTTATAGTAGTGGACATAGGAAACAACCCCCTGGAATTTAGTGTCAGAGGATTGCCACGTTAGCTTTAGCCTAGCTATTAGGGCGTCTCTTGGAAAGTCCTTTGGGAGCATCTCAATGGCCCATCTAGAGGCTCTTCATCATTCCTTCATGTCTTGTCCGTGACATCTTCTTGGATATGGAGCGGTCCGGATCAAGAGGTTAGTGGCCCATAGTCTGAATGGACTCTTCGCCCATCTTTTTGCACGGATCCAGCCCGTTACCTTAGTTGGGCCCATACTCCGACTTCCACGTGTCCTCCTTTCAAAAACACGGTTTTAGTTTTAATTTGAATAAAACAAGTAAAGGAACAAAATTTACTATGTCAACATAACTTATTTCCATATTAAATCATTAATAATGAAAGTGATAGACGGTTGTGATGGCCTTGTCTATTGCTATGTACATTGATTTATTAGCATTGAGCAAATCACCAACAACCACAACTATTATAATTTCAATTAGATCATTAATGGAGTGTCAAAAAGATGGTCTATTACTATATTTTTAGCATACTTACAAAAAAAATCCTCACAAATAAAGTATTTTCAAAATTCACTAGCTTACAAAAATCCTATATTATAGATTATAGATATCATATTAACCTTCATGGGTAATTACATACATTAAGAAGTGTTTTATAATATATAAATAAAACTGGTGCTTTTATGAAAATTAAATAAATATAATGTTTGTGGATAACAATATTCAATAGGAGTATTTTCCATATATAGAAGAATATCCACTGAGAAGTCAATTCAATAATTAATTGGTTGCTTCAATCTTCTTAATAATTCTGTTTTTGGTATAAATTTGAAACTGTCTTTTGGTAGTAATAAATCTTCTTTATCTTTCCATTTTAATTCATCTTTATTAATTACTGAAAGTGAGAGACAATTGTGTGGTTTTGGATTACAAAATGGGTTGTTAGTCAGAAATAAGATCCAAGTTTAAATATGTATGCATACGGCCAGTGTATATCATATTTGGGCAACAAGGAAAAACAATTACATCACATAGTAATTATGATATTTGCATTAGTTTTAGTCATTGAATCATGATGTTCGTGCCATGTCGTGCTTTACTCGATCGGGCAATCTAATTTTTCTTAAACAAATCAGCTCATTTTTCTTATATGGATTTAAATTTGTGCTCTACATTTTTCAAATTTTAATTGCAATTATTAAGCTAACTACTAAATTACATCTGTTTTTTTATAACTTCAATTATTGTATTATTATAATTTTTCAACAATAGTTACACCCAATAAAAAATAATCGTAATTATTAAGATTTAAATATTTAATATCAATTTTATTAATTAATAATTGATAAATAATTATGACTATTTAAACAAATTGGTGACATATTCCGACAATGTATTTCACCTTGTAAAATATTTAGTCTAATAGTGTGTTAAAAGTTGATTTAAATTTGTCACAAAACAAAAGTTGATCGAAAATTGGAAAGCTATTATATGGAGAAAGAAAGTTTACATAACTATTATTTCTGCTCTTGTTTATCAGGTGTGAAAGACACAACTAATTACTAGCAACAAAAAATCCCTACAATTCATTTTTTAACTTTCCGTGTTTTAGGGTATATCAATTCGTGCTTATATATAGTGTCTTTGAACTTTTTGAACTTATTGTTGTTATGCTTAAGTCAGTAATTTGGAACATCATGTTGTATCGTATCCAATTTGAAGAAAAAGAAAAAATCAGACACCAAAAGACAAAATATAAGAAAAAAATAAAATTAGGTGATAAAACGCCCCAAGAAATAATATTAGAGACAATGATTAATCTCATATATTTCTTATCATCTTGATCATGCATAATGGGTATATAGAATTAATTTTATTATTAAACAAATTAAAGCACACGTACAATATTATTGATCAAGGAAAGGCATGCATGCATGCATAAACACACGTAATTACGTACGTACTCAATTACCAAACATATATTTGTAAATATGTTTGTAATTAATTAAGTAGCTAATAAGCATAATAGTAATTTATTAATATGAACTATAGTATATAGTCCCATATAGTTCATAATTATTTCTTATCATCATCATGATCACTACACCACCATTGCAATATTATTAGGGGCGACACAACGTCCTAGTCGTGTCCACGGATTAGCATCACAAAAGTTTGGGGAGCAACACGGAGTTGGAGTAGTGTGCTGATGAGTAATAGGATCAATAATATCTGCCGTATCGCATGTGTCACCAAGTACTTTACATCCGGTAGACTTGCATACAGACCCTGGCCCGATTAGGTCACCTCCACAATACAGGCCATCACAACAATACTTCCCTTCGAAGATATGACAGAATTCACCAAGAACCCTACAGCGATCTTCACCATAGCAGCACCCGGCCATGGCCATCACATTAACAATAATCAGAACTAATATTATTGTTTTCGCCATATTTTCTTTCTCTCTTGCTTTTTTTTTTTTTTTTGCTATTGCTTTAATTTTTTTGATGGTATATTTTGCATTTGAATTATGTTCTATATTTATAGCTAAAAAAAGATACAACTAGCTAGTAGTATTGCTTCATCATTCATCATGGTGACAAGGATATATATTAAAGAAAAACGTGGTTATTATTATTAAAATTAAGTAAGTGGTCCTATATATAGTTATATATCTATATCTATTAATTCAAAACATTTCAATATTATTCATTTCAAGCCTAGCTAGCTAGGCCATAAATATTAATTTATTGGGGTATAAATTTTTTGGAAAATGTTATGGTATCGGTTTTCGCATACAAAAGAATATTTTTGTTCATTTTTTTTATGATCATATATGTTGTAACTATTAGTTAAGACATTTTATATACATATTTAAGAACTTCACAAAAAAATTAACGTACAAAAAAACAAGTTAGGTTCATTAAATAATTTATTATACGTATATGACCACTCTTTTAATTTTTACGCATGTGATTATAGAATAACGTTTACGTTTTGAGCTGTTTTACTTTGAGTAAAACAAGTAAAGGAACAAAATTATTTACTATGTCAACATAGGTTACTAATAATGAAAGTGATAGATGGTTGTGATTTATTAGCATTGAGCAAATCACCAACAAACTATTATAATTACAATTAGAACATTAATGGAGTACTGCTAAAAAGATATTGTATTGCTATATTTTAATACACTTAAGAAAAATTATTGTTCCAATGATATTCTAAAAAGTTTTTCTAAATTATACTACCTCTTTCTGTTCATAATTTTGTCCATTCTTTGTTTCTGTTTTTTTTTTCTCTTTAAAAAAATTCTTTTCAAATTCTATAACACCTTTTCGAAAAGTTCTAGCAAAAAAGAAGTAGATTTTTTTTACCTATTTATACTGGGTCAATCCAAAAGATT
This sequence comes from Cannabis sativa, assembly GCF_029168945.1. Classification (NCBI taxonomy): domain Eukaryota; kingdom Viridiplantae; phylum Streptophyta; class Magnoliopsida; order Rosales; family Cannabaceae; genus Cannabis; species Cannabis sativa. The sequence continues at coordinate 74,994,595 of NC_083606.1, read as the reverse complement.
TAAATAAATCTGTACAAGTACATGTACAACCCATTTTGTATCTTTTTCCTATTGTTGTTGTATTTTAGTTTTTCCTTCTCTTTGCAAATGGTGTTTGACCAAAAATACTGCAAGAATATTCTCGTAGTTGATGAATTAATTTGTAGATTTATTAATTTTCAAGTTTGCTAATTCCCTAAAATCAATTTCTAGTTCATAGAAAGACAAATTTCAAAATTAACACTAATCTCCTATTACTAATCTGACCAACAATTACTGCAACACTTATGATAACAGTCAATAACAGCCACCATTAATGCATAAATTATTAAATCAAACTGTATATATCATTTTCTTTTTGATTATATATATAAAAATTGAAGGCATATATATTTCAACTAAATATGGTCTATTGGAAATGTGAATTAATTTTCAATTGATAGAAAGAGTTGTAGAGAGTACCGAGTTAAAGATCTTGAAGAAACTAAAGAGAAAATGACAAAAATATTAATCGAACCTGTCAAGGGAGATTTTTTTTTTTTAAAAAAAAAATAAATACATAAACGGAGTAAGTTAAGAGTAAAGTCCGTTAATTATATACTTGACAATGTAAATGATGTGCTAAAAGATGATTGGCTGGGACAGAATAAGGGACAGAAGATTTGGCTCAAACAAAAATGGTGTTGGACATAAAATACTTTTTGAAAGTTTCTTGTCCAACAATTATGGACTAGAAACAAATTTATATCAAGTCCAATAATGTTGGACATAAAAAGGTAGAAGGACATTATATGTTTAGTAATTTAATTAAATAGTTATTTTTTAAAATTTTTAAGTATTTATTGGACATGGTCTATGGACGTGAGTTTAACTTAGTAAAAAACCATAAAATAAACTATCCAAGTCCAACTTTAGAAAAAAAAAATCCATCTTCCTGGTTTATTATAATATTTTTTGAATCATCTTTATTGTATCCCACCCACACCATGACAAATTATTATATATTATTTTTTTAAAAAATAATTATTATATATTATTATACACTACCATCTTTCACGATAGAATATTAAGGGCACCAATCAATGCACTTTATTATTATTATTATTATTATTATTTCTCTCATTTAAAAATACACCAAAAATGCCATACCTTATCACTCTAACCCTAATTCTCATCCATATTATATCACTCTCAGTCAGCCGTATTGTGATATTTTGCACACACAAGTGTACGCATAGTTAACAAGTAGTAAACTCACCAAGAGTGGACATAGGAAACAGCGTCCCCTGGAATTTAGTGTCAGAGGATTGCCACGTTAGCTATAGCCTAGCTATTAGGGTGTCTCTTGGAAAGTCCTTTGGGAGTATCTCAATGGCCCATCTGGAGGCTCTTCATCATTCCTTCATGTCTGGTCCGTGACATCTTCTTGGATATGGAGCGGTCCGAATCAGGAGGTTAGTGGCCCATAGTCTGAATGGACTCTTCGCCCATCTTTTTGCACGGATCCAGCCCGTTACCTTAGTTGGGCCCATCTTCGACAAGATCCTCCAGTCGTGAAGGTATTTATCCTGAAGCAGAGAGCTGAAGATAGAACTCTCAGGAGAATTCTTCCCAAAAATTAAATCTTCCTAGGGCCAGCTTGAAATACCATTATTAAGCCATTTTAGCTAGAGTTACCGGAAAGATTTGGCATCGCCCATCTCTAGATACTTGTTGGAGATCTGTTTGGATCTCAAAGTATTTTAGGTATACTAGAGGATCTTCTTTCCTCGTGTACATCTTCCAAGTTGGCATCCTGAATTTGGGCAAGGTAAAGGCATTGATGTATACAAAGAAAGGTAAGCCCCTTGACCTGTCCAGCTCAAGGTTTGATGGTTTTGCGCCAGCTAACCCCTTAAGCATGTCTCATATTTGATACAACTGTGCTTGCATAGAAGGATCCGTTGCTCTAGAGGCTTAGTTGACCCACCTTTCTTGATTGAGCTGCAGCCTTGGATTGGTCAGAGTCAGGTCGGCCATACCCTGGGAGAGGGTATGCTCAAGGCTGGCCAACCCGGAGTCTGGCAGCTATCCATGGCCAACCAGCCCTATACAGAGCAGGGCCTGTCCGTGTACTCTTCCTTGACTGGCTGGTGGAGCTTGTACGTTGACATGGGGTAGATCACACTAATTGCTAGAGTTTGATGGATCTAAATGCCTGAGGTGATTGTATTTACTTTTTAGGTTATTGTTGTCTTGGGTGTTTCCACACGTTCTCGAGCCTCGCTGATTAAAGATTGGCCTTTGAGTGGCCCACTCCCCTCAGGGAAGGAGTGTACTCCCTTGGCCTACAAGAGGTAATCTCGCAGGTGGCTGGCCGACCAAAGGTTGGTAGATGGGGGCTGTTGTTGAGCTTGAGATCCCTAGCCAACCTCCAAACTGCTAGCTGTCGGGGTTTGGCTGTTCTCGCCATTAGACCTTCGTGGCAAGGCCTGTCCTCCTTCAGGTAGGGGAAGGTCTGTCCTGGTTCCAAAAGAACCTAGTTGGTTAGCTTGCTGATACACCCTCCCTGGTCTATAAACTAGTCTTCCTTGGAGTGGAACTCTGATGAGATCCTGACCTCTTCCATTGGTTCTCTGACTAAACTGCTTTATAAAGTCGTTGGCTTCTCTGTTGCAGCGATCCAGACCCGCCTGGTGATATCGAAGGATCTACTCTTAATCATCCATCCATCTCAATAATTCGTGTCTCCACTAAGCGAATACATCACAATCAGCAGGCTCGCCAATTCCTAGTCCTATCTTTCTAGCATAGTACTGGAGACGAGATGCAATTGTTGTTCCTAGGGGCTGTTCCCCGAGGGTCCTTCCTTGAACGGGAGGTTTCAATGGAGGGTCCTCCCTTAGAGGCAAGGGCTTACTATTCAGATCTGCAGAGATGTTCGTGTCACTCTAGTCAGCTGTAGTTGCCGAACTGGAGGTGCCTACCGTGGTGGAAAGATTGACCACATCTTCAGTGTTCTTCGGAATTCTAATCGTGGCTGGAACGTGGACATCAGGATCTGCAATCAAAGGATCCTAAGGAAGACCCGATGATGCAGATGGTTCAACCTGAGTTCTCCTTGTGTTAACCATGGCGTTTGATCAGATATGATATCAAGTCACTCTTAATGAAAGCACACCTTTAAAGTAGCCAACCGACAACAGAGTCACATTAACATTAATGCTTTCTACGTGTTACACAATTAGAACTAGAAAGTAAAAGAATACAAGTATTTTTATAGAGGTTCGACCCCCTTAGTTAGCAGGTAATAACCTACTCCTCTTTTAGCTGTATTGATACCTAGAGATAAGACTATTCTGATTACTATAGGTAGGATCTGATATAGCTTTCTTAAGATTACACTGTATGAATTAGTAGACAAATATCTAATGAGAGAGAGAAAGAGCCTTTGAGGCGTGTGAGAGAGAGGAATAAAGAAAGCCCTTTGGGCTTGTAGAAAAAGAGAAGAGAGGAATAGGGTTTCAAACTTAGAGCTTTATGGTTAAATGAGATTTAGGGTTTTAGGGTTGAGTTAAGGCTCTTTATATAGGAGAGCTTAAACCCTAATTAGTAGATAAAATAATATATATTTACATATTAAATTAATAAATACAAATGACTAAATTGTCCCTTGAAAGTAGATATTTTCGTAGCATCTTAGTGGGCTATTAAGGCCCAACTCGTAGCTTGGCTTGCTGCCCACGGATGAAGGCTACGCATCAATGTCATGCAAAGGAAAAAATTGGTCAGCCATGCACCTGCAGGTTGAGGTCTGGTCGGCCGTGCTCTAGCCAGGATCTAGTAGGTCATGTGTCTGCCAAGATTCTACAACTCATATTCTTGTTAGCTTTACCAAGAGGAGGCCAACCATTGGAGATGGAGGCCGACCATTGGAGATGGATGCTAGCCTTTGGATGGAGGCTAGTCTTTGTACACCTTTTCCTTGTAGAGGTCAGACTTTCTTGGTCAAACGGACCTTTGGACAAAAGAAATATGATTCTTTTTGAAATCAGAAAGATTGTATATAATTCAAACAAATGTGAATAGAATTAGTAGTGAAGTTAGTTTAAGGTTTCCCATTACATGTAAGGAAAATAATTACATCACATAGTAATTTTAGTTAACCAATCAAGATCTGCTATACCATGTTTTCTCCTCTTACCACTACTACAAAATTGGGCTTTAGAGGCAGTTTTTAAGGGTTTTCAGCGTCGGTATTGGCAAAATTTGCTACCGACGTTGTTTCGGTGACGCTAAAGGGTTAAAAACAACCGACGCCATAGGACCCCTATGGCGTTTGTTATTTCATAATAACCGACGCCATAGGGTCTTCCTATAGTTTTTTTTCAACTTTCAATTTTGTATTTTGGCATAATTTATATATATATATATATATTATTTTATTATTAATATAATTAAATTAAGTATAAATTATATATAATAACCATAAATACAAATTAAATTGAGAAGTTGAATAAATACACATCTACATTACTCTAAGTGTTTGTATATCAGCTATCTTTTTATTAATATTTTATATTATGTGTTTGTATTTTTGTAGTATATTAGTATATTTTTATAATTTTTTTTATTATATTAGTATCATTTTTGTAGTGTATTGTATTTTTGTAGATAAAGGGCTAAAATTTGCATGAATTTTTTTTAAAACTTTGAACATTAATAACTTTTGATCCTGTTGTTCGCTTGAGGCGATTTTTTTTTTTAATTTTTGAACTTGGGTATTTTTTGTGTTTTATTTTGCTATTTTACTTAACATAAACTAATAGAATTCTTATTTTAAGTATTAGAATCAATGTTTATAATGTATTTGTTAATTCTATTGTGTTTTGGTATAGACTTATCAATCTATCTTTTTGGTCACAAGTTCAAATCCCAATGTAGACCCTTTTTTGTATTTTTTTTATAGCTTACTATATCTATCCTTAGCACTCAACAATATATATCCTATGTATTACATAAATATTATTCTAAAATTATTCTAAGCATTTAACGATTATCTAAATATATATAAAAAATATTCTTATAAAAGTAGGTTAAAGAAAGCATACCTTATACCAAAAATTATGTACTTCTCTTCCGATAAAGTCACTTCCGATAAAATCCTAACAACCAAGTTTAAGAGAAATTAAAATCAAATATTATCCTAATTTTACTGAAATTTCGGCAGCATAACGACTATAATTGAACGTTTCCGAAAAATTCAAACCTATTAATAACAACAAAACACAATTCAAAACAATATAAAATAATCACAACAGCATTTAGCAATATAAAAATTTACCACCCATTCGATTGCAGTACATGTATTCACAGAACCTACTTCACTAAGGATGATTATTGAAGATATTCAAACTCATCTAACATGCATATTATTTCACCCATCGATCCGGCGCAGTACAATATATTACAGATGCTACTTCACTACGGATGGATATTTAAGATATTCAAACTCTACTAAGCATTCATAATTAATTTATAATAAAATTTAGTGAGTGTATACCTCGAGCTAACTAGAAACCGATCAATACCAAATAAGTCAGATCCTTGCAAATTGACCTCACAACCTACAACATAAAGAAATACTACAAAATTATAATTTTTTTTTATTTAGCTACTTACTAGTTATATAATTTATGAGTAATTAGTTACTAACTAGTTAATTTATTACTAACTAGTTAGTAATAAAAAATACATGAATAGAATGAAAATTAGTAACTTGCTAAGTGGTTGTAATTAACTATCTACTAGCTACTAAAAAAAATAAAAACACATGAATAAAATTGATACAAACTAGAGTTAATTTTTAAACTTTTGTTTCTAAACTAATTTTTTAGAAAATAATTTCTAAACTTTTATTTTAATACTCTCTTATCTCATTCTCATTCACAATATTTAACAAAACTATTAGTTTAAAATACTCAATATATACATATACAATATATAAAATGCTCTCCTATTTATCTCATTTCTCATTCACAATATATATATACACACACAATACATATTCAATACAACACAAAATACATACATATATACTCTCCTATATCACATTTTTCATTCACAATATATATACACACAATACATTTCTCATTCACAATATATACACACAATACATATTCAATACAACACAATACATATTTAATAATATAGAAAAACCCTAAAAAAATTTATAAAATAAAAAATAAAGCAATGTACATTACTAAAATTAGTAGAAATTAGATTTATACCTTAATAGACGTTGAAATACAATGTTTTCTCCACTAAAAACGGTGGCCGGAGGTATAACCACCACCACCACTACCTCTACCTTCGGTTTACCCTAAAAAATGAGGAAAAATGTGAACTTTTCAGGTATATAGTTTTAGGTATGAAAAATAGAAGATTTAGAAACAAAAATGAGCTAAAATGGTGAAAAAATGGTGAAATGGGGGTGGTTTTTCGTGGTGGTTGGCAGAGAGGGTTTGGGGTTCTCTGGTTTGGGGGTTTCTGGGTAGGCTGGTCGAATGAGGAAGATGATGGGCTGGGCTAGGGTTATAAACCCTTTAGGCGTCGGTGTTTTTAGAAATAACCGACGACATAGGGGGGACACCCTATGCCGTCGGTTATTTCATAATAACCGACGCCATAGGTGGTGTCAAAATCCCTTCCAAAAAATTCCAACCCTATGACGTCGGTTCTTTAATATTTGCTGAAAAAAAAAGTGCCTCTAAAGGCTTAGTTTGTAGTAGTGTACAAATTTAAGTTTTGAGTATATAATACATATCCAAAATATATAATTATGATGGTTATATTGGTTTTATTAGCCATTAGATCAAAATATTTGTATAATGTTCGGATTCGTATCGTGTTTTACTCAGGTCAATCCTTATTTTCTTTAAACAAACTAACATATTTTTTTTTTTTATACGGGCTCAAATTTGTCCTCTACATTTTTTTATTATTTTATTAATAATAACAAACTACATGTATACCTACGTACGTAGTACAATATTATTGATTAAGCAAAAGCAAAAGCATGCATGCATAAACATAACACACGTACTTATTCTCTTTAAGTAATTCATCGATCATCATTGCAATATTATCTGTTGGAATTTATTTTACCAGGATCTTAGATCTACTCACAAGTATGTTGTTTAACACCCTAAACATGAACTTTCTAAAACGATAATTAAACACATATAAAGTTAAGAAAACCTTACATTGGTGGCAGCAGAATAATGTCTCCTTCCACTCAGATCTCTAACCCTTGTATCCTTTCTGTCGCAGAGTATTATCAAGATCTGAGCCCGAATGTCCTTCTCTTTGTGTGTGATCCTTCACAGTCTTCCAATTTATGATTGAGGTACCACTTGCTGTGTGTGGGCACTACTGATCTATTACTAAGGGTTTCGAAATTGTGAAGAGGAAAAGAGAGAGAGGTAGAGTCGGCTATAGAGAGAGAAAGAGGAAGGCTCAATTTTTCTGAAAAGGAAATCTTTTGAAAACTTCTTGTTCAGAGCTTAATCTCTCATGAACAGAGCTCAAGTAATGAACAAACAAAATGAGTTTTCCTGCTTTTACTTTTAGTGGGCAGTTTTTTTGTGTGTGAAGAAGAAGAAGAAGAAGAAGAAGAAGAAGAAAAAAAAGAAGAAGAAGAAGAAGAAGAAGGAGGAGGAGGAGGAGGAGGAGGCGGCGGGTAGGGCAATGAGAGAGAGAGAGAACGAGAAGTGAAGAAGAGAAAGAGGGAATTAGGATTTTTTTAAAAATTATTTTTTTAATTTTTAAAGAAAAAGATTTTTTTTTTATTTTTTATTTTAAAAATAATTAATTTTTTTTATTTTTTTAAATATTTATTTACATGGACCAGTAAAATTGTACCACGTGTACACTGTGTACACGTGGACATTCTACCATGGCAATTAACAGCCAAAAATAGATGGAAAGGGCTAAGTGCTAACAGTTTGTGGGTTTAGGAGCTTTTACCACCAAAATTTTAGAATTGGGGGTTAGTTGCGAAAACCTAACCACTTAAAGAGGTTATGCCGCAAATTACTCATTTATATATAATAAAATTGCATTGTTTGGAGAAAGCATTTGGTCTTTTGATTATGGGCTAGTTGAGCTTTTGCCTCATTTCAATACTGAAAAATAACACAAAATTAAATTAAATTATATAGATATATTTGGTGAATTAAATGAGTGTATTCATTCCACAACTTGTTATGTACAAACTAATAGCACCACTTGGGCCCGAAAAAGATTTCTATCTATGCTTACAATTGAACAATTCATTCTCTATCTATAACAGATACTTGTTTTGACAACTGAAAATGAATTCTACTTCTTATTTTTAGAAAATCAAATAATCCCAGGATACAAAATTTCTTTTCTTTTTGATTTTTATGATTCGAGAAAGAACACTTACACTAGCACTTTAGAGTTATAAACTCGATCGTTATATTCTTGTGTGACCTCAAGTGTTTATATCATAACACTACTTAACTCTGGTGTGCAAATAGTATATGTATGTGCGGTTGTTCAACTCAATGAACTTACCAGCACTTGCACTAGCATTTCAGGATTAAAAACTCGGTTGCTTGGGATAACGTCAAAATTTCATTAAACTATAAAAATACTAACTCAGGTGTGCGAAATTCCTGAATGACACTTCAAGCCATGGCTCCCGTATATCAGGATAACACTTGGCTCCCGTATACCAAAGTGTCTGTGACATACATGGTTCTCGTGTACCATGATTTTCTATGAATGCTCATGTAATGTGCATAGCTCTCGTACACTATGTCTTATTTTCCCCCGAGTGATCGAAGAAATACCTCGGTCACTCGCCACACTAAATTCCGTTGAGCTTTCTTGATCATGGATTTGAGGGAGTTGTTACATGTGTGAACACTCATCCACTTATCCAGAGATACATTGGTTGACAATATTTAACTCACTAAAAAAATAATCGTAGTTACCTTAAAACCAACTCTACAAGCTTTGTTCAGTGCTTGAGAGTATCGTCAGGTCTGTGAGTTGCAATTGATTAACACTAATAAAGTACCAACAAGCTTTACTCAACTCTTTTATTCATTAGATATTAAATTCAATTACATCACTATGAGCTAAGTTGAAAGAAAAAGAAGTAGTAGTTGCATATTTTCGTTTTTCATCATAGCTTAGCTGAAGTGATCTCCAGTACACTAATACTTTGTTCGAATAATAGTGTAGAGGCCATACCTTAACATATTATATAGATATATTGAACAAGCATATTATTCATGTGAAAGTACCAGTTGGGATACATATCTTATATTTCCACATTATATATATAACAACATGGTTTGACATATATCCTAGTACTATATAAGTACGTAGTGGTACTTTCTTATTACAATTCAAAAACAAACAACACACATACATATATATATATATACTAGACGAGAGTTACGTGGCGAGCCACGTAAATATTAGTTTTATATAAGTTCTAGTGGTTTTTGTTTAAGAATTCAGTAACTAAGCAACGACAACAACAATGGTAGATAGATCTATTTAAGTTTTTCATATTTGTAAAGATTATAAATCTAAACTTTTAATTTTTTTGATTTGAGATTTTGAATTGTTCTGATTTATTTGTTTATGAATTTATTGAAATACTTGAATATTTATTTGTTATGATTTTGAATTGTTCTGATTTATTCATACTTGAATATTTATATGGATGATTGTTAATGAAATTAGTCTGTAGCTTTATATTTCTAGAAAAAAAAAAGTATTTTTTAATATAGAGTTTAAATTTTATATTGATGATTGTTAATGAAATTAGTTTTATATTTCTAGAAAAAAAAGTATTATTTTATATAGAGTTTAAATTTAAATTTATATAAACATATTTATTTTTAAAAAGAGTAATTCATAAAAAAAAAATCTCATAAATACACAAATAAACTAAAAAAATTATCAAGTCTATGATGGCTCAAATTTTTGCAGAAACTATATATTTGTCGACCTAATTCATCCTATATGCTAATATGGAATTCCATAGGATCGTTACAAAACCACTTGAAAACCCAAACTACAAAATCGAAATTAATCAAATCCATCCAACAATAAGAAGAAAGTAGATTAACAATTAAGCTTCAATAATTTAACAACATACGAAGCTAAATTTGAAATTAAGAATAATAATAAGAAAATTAAAAGAGTACCTGAAGCTCTCCGAGCAAGTCCGATTATTTATGGTTATTGAGCAAAACAGTGGCAGTGTACCCTAGAGAGAAGAAATTAGCAAGATCGAAAGATAGGTCTTTTTGAATGGGGATGCAAGTGTGAAATATGATATGAAATTAATAATACATGTTCCAGCTATGACGGGGATCTTGGAAAAACCTATACCGGAGTGCAAAACCTAGAAAGCACACAGAATAACAATCTGAAATACCAGGAAGAAAGGTGAAAAAGAAAACTTTGGTTTGCTTGTTGGCGGGTAAACTACAAAAATACTTCAAAGTTCAAATAGATAAGATAACGAAAAGAATAAATACCTTGGCATGGATGCACAATGCATAAGTACTTTCAAAAGAATGTTCAACGTAAGCAAAGAAGACAATTAACAATCAATCACATCAGCCCAATAAACTAAATTAAAGTAGTGCATTTATGTCAGGTCAAAAGAGAATCTATTATGACCCTCATATAAAAAATAGTCATCCCACCTGATGATACTTGTTCTCCAACATAATGATCTGATCACTGAAGTCCAACCCAGTTTCAGTTGCCATCTTCCGAACCTGTGAATTACACTGTTAAATAAGAAACCATTGAAAGGGAAAGTCTTTTTCACTTTTTTTTTAAAAAAAATAAAAAAGTTATGCTTACGTCCATGATTTTCTTTTCAAGATCAACTAAAGGCTTCTCAAACTCCAGAGTAACGGGTTTGGGTTTCTCTTTGAGAGGCTTGAAATGGGATAGGTGAGTAAGGACTCCACCTTTAACATTCGGATCCAGATCCCAATCCCTAATCGCGTTCTCCCAAGAGTTCTCAATGGAAGACCACGAACACCATTGCTAGAACTCCGAAGAAGATCCGAAGCCGGTTTTCCAGTAAATGCAATTGGAGAATGAGATACCGAAGCCATTCTCCAAAATCCCCAAAGCTAAATTCTCAACCCAATCCTTAAACCCCTATCCGCTAATCTCAGTGCTCTGAATTAAAACAATCAACACAAAATTAACTCAAATAAAATCAAATTCGAAACAAGTAAAACTTCACACGACATTGGGAAACAAAAACAAAACCGAAATTCATGTAAACGAACCCCACCGTTCATTGAAACCCTTCTACATCTCATCGTCCAGACAGAAACGCTTCAATGAAATGCCTTTTCATTAGAATCGTTGAAGGAAATTAACAATTATCATTTTGTCAAGTAAAGTGAGCTTTGTGATTCGATTACCACAAATTCCTGCGATTGTCATCTAAATAAATTTGTGTGTTAATTTGGGGATATACGATTTGTTAGGAGGTTAAGATTGTTTAATTTTTTGGATTTAATTATTGGGTTTATTTATTAACGGGAGATCAAACCTATTAACATCGTTAAATTTAACAGAATATTCTTTTATTTTTAAAGTATATTCTGTTAAACCAAGAAATGCCGTTAGATAGGCACTTTTAATATATAAAGATATATATATAATTATTCATCAACATGAGCTAGTGACAATATTGATGATGATGGTGTAGAAGTAGAAGTAGTAGTAGTAGTGGTAGTGGTAGAAGCAGGGGCCAAACATGTTGAACCGTCTGTAGTACCACTACAATGATATGGGTAACAACAAGGGTTGAAAAGAGCACAAGGGTGACCAAGTTCACGACAATCTGCCTCTTTCACACATTTGTTATCACTACTCAGAAATCCTACACAGCTAAGCCCTTCACAACAAAATTTTCCTTGCCAAGGTAAGGCACTACAGTACTCACCTTCTATATAGCAACGATCATTACTTGGAACGAGAGTAACACTATGTGCTACTCTAGTCCCAAAGCACAACCCCATGTTATTAACCATTGTTATTATCACAACAAATAGAACTATTGACCTCTTCATCATCATCATCATCATTAGCTATATATAAATATATGTGTTTCTATGTTTTCTTTTCTTGATGATATATGTATTTAGACAAGTGTATTTATAGGAGAAATTATAGCTACTAGCTACTATCTAAAAAAAGATAGAAATAAAGAAATAATGATACAACTACTACTTGGGTGTGTAATAATGAAGATAATAACAATTTCCAACTACTCGTAGTAAATTAATGTATTACTACTACAATATTTTTTTCATTTAACTAATTTTTTGAGCTAGTGATGTTAGAATTCTTTATAATATGTAATATCAAGATTATTATTTTATATATATATATTCGAGTCTTATATTTTGTATAATAATTAATATATATATTCAATAATAAATAATGTGTAATATTTTACTTTTTGTGAAACTTATTTGATATTTTTATACACTTAAATTTATAATATGTGTTTATATTTTTCCAGTATATTAGTATTATTTTTATAATGTTTTAAGTTATATTTTGTATAATAATGAGTATATTGAACAATAAATAATATGTAATATTTTAATTTTTATGTAATTTATTATTTTATACATTTAAATTTTTAAAAAAGCTTTATTTTTACATTATGAGATTTTTCGTCCTGTCCCCACCCTATTAGAGGATTCCATGCCCTGTCCCCGATGGGGACAAGGGGAGCACTCCCTACCGATTTCTTGTTCCATGTGCATCCCTATGTATAACATCAATATTATTCTTAAATTACTCTAAGTATTTAAGGGTTATCTAAAAAAAACAAAATTCTTATAAAAGTAGGTTAAAGGAATCCAATTATACCAAAAATTATATACTTGACTTCCAATAAAGCCACATAACGCCACATGGTGTACAACTATCCTAGTAATAATAATGTGTGTACGAGACGTCAGAAAAATATATTGTACTGAAATAAAAGAAAACATTATATGGAATGAAATGACAAAAAAAGTTATGCTTTTAGTAGAAAATCAAAAACCCAAAAGTTGAATATTGTCCTTTGATTACCTTTGTGATAAGCTCCATGAAAAAGTGAACATCTTTAGTGTAAAATATAAAACTCAGCTGATAAACTTGTAACAACATCATGGAGATCTTGGGTATAACGAGTTTGATTCATTTTTACTAATAGAGAACTTTTGGGACATAATCTCTTTAATATGGCGCTTAGTCTCTCTCCATAACAAAAATTAACAAAAAAATCATAACAACTATAAATTTAAGAGAAACTTAAATGAAATATTTTTATCATAATTTTACTTAAATTTTAGCAACATAACAACTATAATTGAATATTTTTAAAAATTTAAGCTATTAATAACAACAACAAAAAATCTAAAACAAGATAAAACAAGTGATAATGACTTTGTATCGCACCATTGTCGAACGGACCTTCTCTTAGTCTGAAAGTTAGCTTTTGAACCGCCAGCTTGTGCCTAGATCCTGGCCGGTCATAAAAGCTCATCCTAGCCGGCCTGTAGAATCCCATTGGTCGGCCAGATATGGTGGTATGCATATTGACGGATCGCTTAACTTGTTTCGCTTGTTACTTGACGATTTTGTCATGCCTTATAGAGAGACTTTATCTTGCTATTGGCAAGACTATATTCTACGTGTACTTTGTCTTGGTTTACGTGGACATGCCACGTCAGGTAAACAAAATGTAAAAATAAAAATATATATATATATATGTTTGCTTTGCTGAAAGAGAAGCTTATATGTGTGTATATATATATATGTATTTATATATATATATTGTTTGTTCATAAAAATGGGAGAATGGAATAATGCAGAGGTCATGAGTGTACAACTGCTTCCAAAGTGCAATCAAGTTTTTTTTGGAAAAAAATAGAATTGAGGGCAGCGTATGGAGAAGAAGAGTCGAAGACCCCTTGCCCTAAGAAATTGGGGCTTGGGCTGAATACTAATTGGCTCCTTTTTTATTATTCTTTTTGTTTTTTTTCCGCAACAAAACAATAAAATAATATATAAAAATAAATTGATTATATTTTTGTTTTGAAATGTATAGTAATCATGATTTGATTTAATTGAAAAGAAAATATATATTTAGTTGATATAATGAAAATAAATGAGTGATAAAAAAATAAGAAAATAAGAAAAGAAACGCATTTAAAATTACATATAATTGAAATCTTTATGGGCGACTATAAACATCCTTAAAAGTGAAAAAAAAAAAAACAGAATTTTAACACGCTTTTTTAGGGGCATATGATTATGTCACCCCTAATCTCAGGCAATTTTTTTGTCGCTCCCAATATATAGTATTTTTAAAGATGAAATGATCTATAATTTTAGGAGCGACTTTTGTCGCCCTTAATACTCATATTTGCAGGTAGTGTTTAGAACTTAACTATAGCTGAATTATAATTGATTTACATGATTTCTTAATTTTAGAAATAATTTTGAATTTTCCCTTTGAGTTGCATTCAAGGCTAATCTACTGTAATTGGAGAGTGATCCATGCGAAAAATAATTGCATAAGTATTAGTTTTGAGTATATAATACATATCTATAATATGTAATTATGATGGTTATATCAGTTTTAGCCATTAGATCATGATATTTGTGCCATATATGTTCAGATTTATATCGTGTTTTACTCATGTTAATCCTTATTTTCTTTTAAACAGATCAACTTTTTTTTTATAGGGGCTCAGATTTGTTATCTACATTTTTTGATTACTTTATTAATAATAACAAACTACATGTGGCTACGTAGACAATATTATTGATTAAGCAAAAGCAAAAGCATGCATGCATGCATGCATAAAGACAACGCACGTACTTATTCTCTTTAAGTAGCTTGGTGAGAACATGATCACCATTGCAATATTATCATGATATTTTTCTTTTTAATATAAAACAAAATAGTTTAAAACTGGTCCTGCATCAATCATACCATACCAACTACAACATTTATTTCTTTTAATATTTATTACTCTTACCGACAATAATATATATAAATCATCTATTATAATATACAAAAAAAAAATATATATATTAATGGATAATAATAATGCCACGTGAATATATAGAAGAACCTGTTGAGAAGTCAATACAATAATTGATTGGTTAAATCTTCTTATTAATTCTTTTTTTGGCATCATTTATTTATTACCGAAAGTCAGACATAATTATGAGGTAATAATTTGATTGTTTACATATAGATCTTCTAATTTGGACCTGGACTCGAACTCCAGTTCCAGACCCAGACCCTAGACCTAAACTTAGATCTCGAACTCAGACTTGAACATCGGACTCCAGACCCAAACTCAAGCCCCAGCCACAGACTCGAACGCAGAACCCGACCCCATCCCAGACCCAATGCAAAGGTAAAAATTGGTCAGCCATGCACCTGCAGGTTGAGGTCTAGCCGGCCGTGCTCCAGCTAGGATCTGGTAGGTCATGTGTTTGCCAAGATCCTACAACTCATATTCTTGTTAACTTTACCAAGAGGAGGCCAGCCATTGGAGATGGAGGCCGGCCATTGGAGATGGATGCCAGCCTTTGGATGGAGGCTAGCCTTTGTACACCTTTTCTTTGTAGATGCCAGACTTTCTTGGTCAAACGAACCTTTGGGCAAAAAGAATATGATTCTTTTTGAAATCAGAAAGATTGTATATAATTCAAACAAATGTGAATAGAATTAGTGGTGAAGTTAGTTTAAGGTTTTCCCATTTACATGTAAGGAAAATAATTACATTACATAGTAATTTTAGTTAACCAATCAAGATCTACTATACCATGTTTTCTCCTCTTACAAATTTAAGTTTTGAGTATATAATACATATTCATAATATATAATTATGATGGTTATATTAGTTTTAGCCATTAGATATCATAATATTTGTACCATGTTCGGATTCGTATCGTGTTTTACTCAGGTCAATCCTTATGTTCTTTAAATTAACAAACTAACGTATTTTTTTTTATACGGACTGTCCTCTACATTTTTTTATTATTTTATTAATTAATAATAACAAACTACATGTATACCTACGTAGTACAATATTATTGATTAAGCCAAAGCAAAAGCATGCATGCATGCATAAACACAACACACGTACTTATTCTCTTTAAGTAATTGATCATCATTGCAATATTATCATGATATTTTTTAGGAATAATTACATAAGGCACCATTTTTTGTAAAATATTTACATTTTTACGTTCAAAGAATGTTCTTTTTACATTTTTACGGTTTTCCAAAAAATAACATGAAAACAACATAAAATCAACAAGAAAACAACATAAAATTAACATCAAAATAACAACAAAAACAACAATAAAAAATAACATACATATAACAAAAAATTAACAACAAATGAACAAAATTTCAACATAAAAGACCGTATTTTATGTAAATAAAATCAAAAAAATCGTAAAAATATTTAAAATTCCATGAAACCGTATTTTTGTTGTTTTTTTGTTGTTTTTGTGCATTTGTGAAATTAACCCTATTTTTTAATATGAAAAAAATAGTTTAAAACTGGTTAATCATACCATACCAACTACAACATTTAGGGCCCGTTTGGTTAGAGGTAATGGGCCAGAAAGGAATGGAATGGAATACTAATGGGCCTGATTATTTTGTTTGGTTGAAAAATAATAATTTTGGAATAGAATTCCATAGTAATGCTATTCCCCCAAACTAATGGAATTGCTATTCCATTTTTTATTTGGTGGAATTATAATTCCATTCCAGCAGATATCTCTCCTCTACTAGTACTTTAGTCATGGCCCAAGCCCAACAAACCCTAACCCTAGAAAACTGAAGATTAACCATTGTGACCGTCTTCTTCGTCTTCTTCGATCGATCAGACTCTGCAAGTGCCGGGGTAGCGTTGCCAGAGGTAACTCTCTCTCTCTCTCTCTCTCTCTCTCTCTCTCTCTCTCTCTCTCTCTCTCTCTCTCTCTCCATTATCTGGTTTGGTGGTACCGCCATTGTATTATGGTTTTTTGGTTAGTTTTTCTTAGTAAGCTTTGCCATAGAAACTTATGACACAGATTCCTCTAGTTTTCTTCCTTCTTGCGCACCAATCTATATTTGAGTTTCCTCAATCTATATTTGAGTTTTGTTTCTACGCTTTCAATACTTTTTGTTTTGGCTCAGAATGATCGATGTTCTTTTTTTTTTTTTGTTCCTTTTCAATTGTGAATCAATTTGTTTGAATTTGTAGATGTTAGGTTACATATGCTTTAGTTTTAATCTCATCATGGGTTATTCAGAATTATAACTTTGGGGTTATCTATCGACAAAACAGAAGCTCTTCCATACTTGTTGATGAGGAGAGTTAAGAGAAACTATAAACAACCATATGTGCATTGGCAACTTTGTCGAATTTGCCTATTTGTCTCCTAAGTGTGCACAATCGAAGTTTTCTTCATTGTTCACTTTGAGTGTCAGTATTAATTTTGGAGTACTCCTAAATCATAGATTGGTGATCATGGTAGTTGTTAAAAAGGCATGGCTAAGGCTGAAAATTTAGCCCCAAAGGTGCTAGTAAGAGGAGGGGTAGAACAGGAGTGCTCTTCCTATTATTATTTCACCAATTTTTAGCTGCCAAATATGATTGTCGAAAGTTTCATTTTGGAATTGATAATGTTTTGATTAATGGCAAAAAAAATAGAGAGAAGAATAATAGGTGAGTTCAGAGAGGATTTGATTTATTGGTCACTTATTTAGGGGTGGTTGCTGAGTTTGCTGTACAAAACTTCATATTTGCAATTCATATATACAAGATTTATATCCCACTTACACACATGTATTTGAATTTGAATTCAATTGTTGGATTTGAGAACAGCATCCTGGTCATGTATTTGTTGTTATGTAACTGTTTGTGAATAGGTTTGGCTTATAATTGCTGCAGCCATTTTCGTAAGTTCTACCATGTGGATGTGTAGTTTTTGACACATTTTATCTTTATGAAATTGAAAAGTTGGTTTTTGACATATTTTATCTTTATGTTCTACCATGTAGATGTGTAGTTTTTGACACATTTTATCTTTATGAAATTGAAAAGCTGGTTTTTGGATGAATTTTAAATGTGTTTTCTTTTCCTAATCTTCATCTTTTTCAAGGCAGTAACACTATGTTATATATGGTTGTCTGTTATATATGTTTAACAAAAAAAAAACATAAAATTAAGAATTCTTTAGAATAGTCTCACATAGAAATCCTTTACAGTACTTGTGATGATTAATTAAATGACTGTACTATAGCCACACAAAGTAGTGATTTAACATGATTGTTAGAGATTATCAACAATATTTTCACCTTCAATTTCAGTTATGTAACTTTATTGTTAAAAGAGGCTAGAAAATTTGTCCGCGTGTAGTTAAAGTACTAACCACATAGCCATCAGGAGTCCAAGACATAACATCCCACTTAATTGTAATGTTGCCATTTGGATCCAAGGGATTGTATGCAGCTAAACAATATATAAGCCCATGTTTAAGCAAAAACATTCAGAGGCAAAAATCAAATAATTACTTTAAAATTAGCATTTCACTACTGTTATATCACTAACTAGTTTTCTTTACTAACTTGCATGATGAGAAAACATGAAAACCAACAACAAAGCTTCTAACTGTGAGCTTGTATATTAAAAGGATATTTCTAGTTTGTTGTATGTGTGTATATTTTTTTTTATTTTTTTATGTGATATGATGAAGAATTATTCAGTGAATTGTATGAATAATGGTAAGTTTCTTTTGCTCAGTTATTGTCATTGTAGGATAATGGCTCGCTTAACTGTAAGTGAAAGACAAATTTTGAGAAAGAAGAAGATCATGACTCTTTATATGTATTGGATGAATGTGTTGCATGTAGTGCAATGGATTTTTAAATTATGGGAAAAAATTATTGAACATAGTATTGAATCAAGCTCTTTGGGAAGACAATTATACATACTTGATATTTTTGTCAATAGGCAAATTGTGCACCAAATAGCTTATGAGAGTGATGTCATTTGATTTGATCAACTTAGGATGAATAGGAAAGCATTTAGCACTTTATGCATAATGCTTGAAACTAGGGGTGGGTTAAAAGCATCTAAATATTTACAAGTAGATGAACAAGTGGCTATGTTTTTAAATGTAATTGCCCATCATGTGAAAAATAGAGTCGTTAGATTTCGATTTATGAGATCGGGTGAGACAATTAGCAAATAGTTTCATAATGTGTTACATTCAATCAATCGGCTACATGGAGAGTTATTGAAAAGACCTGAACCTGTTCTTAAAAATTCAACAGATGAGAGGTGGAAATGGTTCAAGGTATAATATATATTTCTTGAATTAAAATGGTTTAGGTGGAAATGGTTTGTTTGTTTGAAATACTAATAAAAAAAACTTTATTTTTGATATGGTAGAATTGCTTAGGAGCACTAGATGGAACTCATATTAGAGTGAGAGTACCTATGAATGATAAACCAAAATATCGTACTCGAAAAGGTGAAATAGCTACAAATGTCTTAGGTGTATGCTCCCAAGACTTGCAATTCATATATGTGTTACCTGGTTGGGAAGGCTTTGCAGCAGATGGTAGAGTTTTACGTGATGCCATACGTAGAACAAATAGTTTGTGTGTTCCAAATGGTAAGCTTGGTGTTTTAGATTGTACATTTTTTATTTTTGATTAGTAGCTCATTTAGGAGACAACTTAATCCCCATCTTTATTTTATTTTAGGTTATTATTACCTTGTAGATGCTGGATATACTAATTGTAAGGGATTTCTTGCTCCATATCGAGGCCAACGTTATCACCTCAACCAATGGGAAGATGAGAATCCTCCTAAAAATCCACAAGATTTTTTTAATATGAAGCATTCATCTACTAGGAATGTCATTGAGAGATGTTTTGGCGCAATTAAGAGTCGATGGGCAATTCTTAGGAGTCCGTCATTCTATCCAATAAAGACTGAAAATCGAATCATTTTGGCATGCTGTTTGCTTCACAATTTTATTAGAAGAGAAATGCCTATTGATAATACTTATATGCATTCAGAGAATGAGATTAACAGTGGAGACGAAGAAGATGTTGATGGATCCATAAGAAGTATTGAAGCTTCTGAAGAGTGGACAACGTTTAGAAACAATTTAGCACATGAGATGTATAGTGAATGGAGGGAACGTAGGAGAGAAAGCTAGTTTTTTTTTTCTTTGATTAAATGCACAATGATTATCTAGGTTTTTATATTTGTTTTCAGTTGGCTATGCCAAGTTATTTGACTGGTTGTGTAATTGACAACATTGAAATTGATCTTTGAATTTATGTTTTTTTATTGGTGTGTATATCAATTCAGTTTTGTTTCTTTACTGTTGAATGTCTTTATTTCTCACAGTTCAACATTTCAATTCTAGTTTTTTAGTTTTACATTATTTTGATTTCTTATTTCAGCATGGAGACTTCAAAAGGAAGAGGTCCAGGACAAAATAAAAGATTCTGGAGTGAAGATGAAGACAAACACTTGATTGAATCACTTATGGAGCTAAATAATGAAGGGAAGTTTAAAGCTGAAGGAAACTTCAAGCCAGGTCATCTTAGAGCTATTGAGATGAAACTAAAAGAGCGAATGCCTGGATGTGACATACAAGCTAAACCACACATTGAGTCTAGAATAAAAACTTTGAAGATTCATTTTCAAATAGTACATGAAATGTTGACTGGATCTTTTTGTAGCGCGTTTGGATGGGACAGTAATAAAAAAACTGTAACTGCAGAAAAACCAGTGTGGGAAGCATATTTGCAGGTATTTATGTTTATATATGCTATATTATAATATAACTAGTGCTTTATGTATGGACAATGTTTGATCTCAGGTTTTTTTTTTAAAAAAAAAATTATGATTATATAGTTTTTTTAAAATTAAAAATTTCATGTGATTATATAGGTTTTTTTAAAAAAATATATGTCAGGTTTTTTTTAAGAAGTAATATTTTATAGTAAATTCAAGAAATATAAATTTATATATATATCAAATTTTTTAAATATATATTAATTTTTTTAATACATATCAATTTTTTTTTTAAATATGTATAAATTTTTTTTTTAATATATATCAATTTTTTTAAAATATATATATAAGTTGAATATATTTAATTTAATTTCTTAATCATGTTTTAAAAATAATGGTATTTTTGTTTAAAATTAATTTATTCCATTCCATTCTATTATATAGTCAACCAAACATAAAAATATGTATTCAATTATTGATTCCATAAAATCTAACCAAACAACCTAATCCTATTCCTATTCTTATTCCATTCCATTACCATTTTTATTCCTATTCCTATTCTTATTCCATTGTTTTCATTACCTCCAACCAAACGGGCTCTTATTTCTTTTAATTTACTACTCTTACCGACCATAATATATATATATATAGATAATCTATTATAATAAATAAAACATAAAAATAAAAAAAATATATTAATGGATAAAAATAATGCCACGTGAATACATAAAAGAACTTGTTGAGAAGTCAATTCAATAATTGATTGGTTCAATCTTCTTATTAATTCCTTTTTTGGCATCATTTTGAAACTTTTATTTATTATCGAAAGTGAGACATAATTATGAGGTTGGATTGTTTACATGTAGATCTATTAATTTCGACCTGGACTCGAATCCCAACTTAAATTTAGATCCTAAATCAAGACCAGAATATCGGACTCCAAATAACCCAAACTCTGGCCCCTACCATGAACCCGGATGCAGAACCCGGCCCCATCTCCAGACCCGAGACCCAAATCCCAGCCCAAAAACTGGACTCGAACCCCAACCCCAAACTCGAATCCCAGCCCCAGCCTTGAACTAGCCCTGACCCCGAACGTTAACACAAACCCCAGACCCGAATCCTTACCCCGACTCAGCAGCCTAGACCTCGACCCTAGACTCGGGACCTGGCTCTGGCCCCATCCTCGGACCCCAACCCCAGACCTCGACCCAAGCCTTGGACCCAGACCCAGAGCCTAGACACTAGACCCCAGACCAGGAACACGAACCCTAGACTCCAAACCCCAAACCTAACTCAAATAAAGATAAAAAATTAAATTTACAAAATACACTTTTATTTTTTGTTTTAAAATTAAAAAACAAAAGTAATTATAGAGCATGTTTTTATTTTTCAAAAACATAATTTAATTAATATTGATTTTTATATATAGATATTTTTAATTAATTGCGGCATAAGTACTTAAAGTTTTAGTTTGTAAGCAGCATAAATCAAATGTTTCTTTAGCTGCATTCATAAATTCTCAATATTTATAAAAATGTAATTTTCGTCTAAATAGACTAGATCTGTTTTAAATTTATTAAAAGCAGGTTTGAACATAACTTTTACCAGCGCATTTCGCAAACTGCGCTGGTAAAGAGGTCAAAGGTTTACCAACGTACATTTGCAGTGCCTAAAATCTAACTTTTACCAGTGCATTTACGTGCTGGAAAAAGTCATTTTTGCCAGCGCTTTTCATTTTATACTGGCAAAAGTTCTAATACTAACATTGATTTGCCAACCCCCTTTTGCCAACACATCACAAGTAAATTGTATTTTACCAGCGCAATACCAACTTTTGCAGGCCAGCACAAAAATGTGCTGGCAAAAGTGACATTTCTTGTAGTGTCATACTTAATTGTACCAACAGTGATATAATACATTGGAAGATACTAAACACTAATGATATCTTTCAGTATTTCTCTTTTTAATTTAATGATGTCAAGGGACCAATATTATATAAATAATGATAGGTTAAAATTTATGAATTTTATCGTTAATGTGACCAATATTATAGAATTACACTAATATCTATTCTATATAAAGTGTGTCTATAGTAAAAGCAGTTTGCGAACTAGGTAGATGCGGTTAGTGCTGATTTGTATGGTAACTGAATGGGTGCTCAATTAGAAATCATTTATTTATGTTGTATTACGTGTGCTCCAGTACTGGAGATTGTATATATCTAATCGCCTAAATTTAGAGGGTTATCTATGGAGGATCAGCTCGCTTTTTAATTATTATTAAATTTTATTATAATTACACTATAATATTTTTAAAATCTTTTGATTAGCAAAAGTGAGAACAATAAATAAAAAACTTGCCTTAGATATTAGGACATTACAACTGCAATATATAATAATTATGATGATCATAATAAAAGCATATCCATAGTGGTCCTATAATACATTTAATTCATCAAAGCTTTATTTCATTATTCATGCATATCCTTACAAAGAGTGGAAGAATGATATCTAGCTAGCTAGGGTAGTGGTCCTATAATATATTTACGTCTTTCACTATCAAGACAGAATTGAACAACTCTCTTACCCACCACTCATCAGTATGGAAAGCTAATTAAGTATGCAGGGATACTGCTCAATCAGATCTTGCTATGGCTTCGATGACTTAGTCGGTAATCGGACGAACAACTCAGATCGGAGAAATTCTTAAAGCTAGAGTTAAATGCAGAGTTTGACCTCGGTATTAATTTTCTAATTTTTCATTTAATATTAATTAAATAGGATATTAATTTAAATTAATTTTAGGATCTTTTCTATTTTTACACTTCTAAATATTTTTTTTCTTCTATTTTTACGAAATTCTATATATAGAAACTCCTATTGCAACTAGCGCTGCAACGTAAATTATAACAAAAAAATCGTACAAAAACTGTTATTTTTGCTAGCGCTACAAGCACTTTAGAAATCCAAACCGCACTACAAGAAACGTCACTTTTGCGTTAGTAAAATAGAATTTTCTTGTGATGTGTTGGTAAAAGGGGGTTGGCGAATCAATGTTGGTATTAGAACTTTTGCTAGCATAAAATGAAAAGCGCTGGCAAAAATGACTTTTCCCAGCGCGTAAATGCGCTGGTAAAAGTTAGATTTTAGCCACTCTAAATGTACGCTGGTAAAACTTTAACCTCTTTGCCAGCGCAGTTTGCGAAATGCGCTGGTAAAAGTTACTTTTACCAGTGCAGTAGCGAACTGTGCTGGTAAAAGTGACATTTAGTGACGTAAATTTGAAAAAAAAAATAGTATATGAGATAATTCCCCTTAATTTTAATATATAAAATAACATTAAATATACTTTATTGGCAATAATTAGTTTATTTTTTGGTTTCTTAATTATTTATTATTTAATTGTCTTTATAGGTATGTTTTATGATTTTTTATGATTTTATAGTTTTGTTTTTTATTGTTTTTAAAGAGGAGTTTTATCGTTTCATTTAATACTTACAATTGAGACTCGTAATTCTATATTAAATCAAATTAATTATTGGAATTTTTTCATTTTTATACTTTAAAATAAGTTTTTTTTACAGTTTTACAGAATTCTACGTAGAAACCCTATCGCAACTATAGCGTTAACTTAAATCGTAACAAAAAATCGTATAAAAATTTCTATTGCAACTAGCATTGCAACCACTTTAGAAACCTAAACCATAAATTTGAAAAAAAAAAATCTACATACTTATTTAAGTTATTTTGATTATTCTTACCATTTATAATTATATTGAATATTTCAAATTATTAATTATTTTTTTCATTTAAAATTTATTATTTATTTCAATTTATCATTTAATGTAATAGTTATCTTATTAACTATTGGAGCGGTAGAATGTTTCGCCTCTAATAACTATAAATATTGTAGTGTTACTTAATTACCTTATTGGAATATTAGAAGATGAGAATATGAGTGACACTGATAGTTAGTTATCAAGACTGTTATTCCTTTTTGTTGTAACTAATTGTGTCAGTCTGTTACAATTCTGTTGAGATTAGTTATGTTGTATTATCTTCAGTACTCAGTAATATATAATATGCAAGCACTGCCTCAATAATTAAGATTGAACAATAATCATTTGTTCACTTTCCATTCAGTTCACTTTCATTTTTCCTCTCTGTATTTTATCTTTTCTTTGCCCTGTTCTGGGTTTCTTCATGGTATCAGAGCCAAGATGGCTAATGATGGCGATCAAGAATCAACAAATCGTCAAGCTCCTGCTGCTGCTCCAGCTCAAGAACCTGTTTTTCCCAACAACAATCTTCTGCCATTAAACCTCAGATTAGATCAATCCAATTACACCTTATGGAGGTCGTTAGTTCTTGCAACCACTCGTGCGTACAACCTCGATGGGTACATTCTAGGAACCAATCCTCAACCTCCTCGAAATGTTGCAGGTAATGTTTTCAACCCTGCATTCTTCACTTGGCTGAGATTTGACCAATTTCTAATGCATTGGTTAATGAATTCTGTCACCGAGGCAATGCTGGGACATGTAATCAACGCTCAAAACTTAGCTGAGATTTGGACCATTTTTGAACAATTATTTGCTACTAGATCGAGAGCTAGATTACTTCAGATCAGAGGCTTGTTTCAGTCCACCAAGAAAGGCTCCTTATCCATAGATGACTACATCTTGAAAATGAAGCAATTCAGTGATTCTCTATCTGCTGCTGGTCATTCCCTGTCCGAAGATGATCTAATCCTATACATTCTTGGAGGATTAGGAGCTGAATATGAAGCTGTCGTTGTCAATCTTACCTCAAGATCTGAAAACCTAACTCTCCAAGAAGTCCAATTTATGCTTCAAAATCAAGAAATGAGAATAAACCAGCAAACCTCTAAATCACTCACCAATGTTCAAGCCAATCTTGCTAATATGTCTCTGAACAACAACAACCGAGGAACTAACAGCTATGGGGGTCGTGGTTATCGTGGTTCTAGTAGAGGTGGAAGAACAAACAGCAACAATTATGGTGGTAGAGGCAGAGGATCAAATAAACCAATATGTCAGCTTTGTGGCAGAACAGGTCACACGGTTGTGAAGTGTTACCATAGGTTCGATATCAACTTTACAGGACCACCAGTGGAAAATCCAACTTCACATTCCACCACCCCAACTGATAATCCCCAAGCTCATCTTTCACAAACCACCACAAGTCAAGATCTGTCCACTGCATGGTACATTGATAGTGGAGCCACTCACCACATGACAAACAACTCTGAAAATCTCACCTCCTCTGCTGATTACAAGGGCAAAGCCAAGATCATTGTTGGTAATGGTTCTAGTCTCCCTATTCTAAAAATTGGCTCTCAGTCTATTCTTACTCAGTCTTTTAATCCTTTAATTCTTCAAGATATCTTACATGTCCCTAATGTCACTAAAAATCTTTTAAGTATTTCCCAATTTACCAAAGATAACAATGTTACCCTTGAATTTGATGATGTATGTTGTCTTATTAAGGACAAGAACACCAAGCAAGTTCTTCTTCGGGGTAAAGTTCATGAAGGCCTTTATAACCTTCAAGTCCTCCATCCTAAGTCATCATTTCCATCAACAAGCACACCAGCCAATATTCCTCTCAAACCAGCAGCCTACAACTTCACCACTTCCAGCAATCCAGTTTATGACAAAAGCACATTTTCTAATGTCTGGCATTGTAGATTAGGTCACCCTTCTTTCAATGTTTTAGCTAAAGTTCTTTCCAATGTTGCTCCTCAAGCTAAATGTATCAAGAACTCATTCTGTGATGCTTGTCAAATTGGCAAGCAACACCATTTCAGCTTTAAAGGTACCATCAATAAAACTACTATGCCCTTTGAATTAATATTGTCTGATGTATGGGGACCTTCATTTCATACCTCTAATGATGGCTATAAATACTACCTTAGCTTTGTTGATGATTTCACAAAGTATGTTTGGTTATTCCCCATGCAAACCAAATCTAAAGTTAATAAACTGTTTTTATAGTTCAATGCTTATGTTGAGAGGTTCTTCCAAACAAAAATTAAAAGTGTGCCAACCGACTTAGGAAAAGAGTATGAACCCCTTTACAAACTATTCCAATCTTTAGGCATTGTTCAAAGGAACTCTTGCCCTCACACTCACCAACAACAAGGTAAAGTTGAAAGAAAACATAGGCATGTAGTCGATATAGGGCTCACTCTTCTTGCTCAAGCCCAAATGCCTTTACAATTTTGGTGGGAAGTCTATACCTCAGCAGCCTATGTCATTAATAGACTTCCTAATCAAACCATTGATTTTCTTTCACCTTATGAAAAGTTGTTTAAACAAAAACCAGATTACAATCTGTTCAAGGTCTTTGGGTGTTCTTGTTTTCCTATGTTAAGACCCTATGAATCTCACAAAGTGTCTTTTAGATCTGCCAAATGTGTCTTTATTGGGTATTTCTTGAACTCAAAAGGTTATAGGTGTCTCCATCCTAGTGGTCGAATCTATGTTGCTAGAAGTGTTACCTTCAATGAACTTGAATTTCCCTATCCAACCATGTTCAATCCTACCACCTCTAACTCAAATACTCAACCTACTCACATTGATTACAACACCTACAGACTTCCTGAAATTCCAGCACCACAACCACCAAATCCAACCCCACTTCCACCTCCCAGTGAGTCTACGTCCTCACTGTCTGCAACTGACAGCAGTACTGTTGTTCCTACTATTCTCCAACCCTCTTCAACTACATCTTCTTCAAGCTCATCACACCCAAGTAACCCTCCCCATCCACCAACTCAGAATGCTCACCCAATGATGACCCGAGCCAAAATGGGAATTCACAAACCAAAACTATACTTAACGACTACTGATCCTGATACAGAACCAACAAATGTTAAAGATGCCCTTGCCAATCCCAAATGGAGACATGCTATGGATACTGAAAACCATGCTTTAAAAAGAAACAACACTTGGGTTCTTGTTCCCAAACCCGATGATGCTCAAGTTATCAGCAACAAATGGATTTTTCGAATTAAATACAATGCTGACAGTTCCATTTCCACCTACAAAGCAAGACTTGTGGAAAAAGGCTTTCAACAAACTCCTGGAATAGATTTTTTTGACACCTATAGTCCTGTGGTGAAACCTTGTACAATCAAAATAATATTCACTTTGGCTACCACTTACAATTGGGAAATACAACAAATAGATATCAACAATGCATTCCTAAATGGTGAGCTTCAAGAACATGTCTACATGTCTCAACCACAAGGATTCATTGATCCCCAATTCCCCAATCACGTTTGCAAGTTAAACAAGGCGATCTATGGCCTTAAACAAGCCCCTAGGGCCTGGTATGACAAGCTCAAGAATTTTCTACTGTCACTTGAATTTCAGCAGTCCAAATATGACAGTAGCTTATTTTACAGCAACAAACAAGGCAAGCTTCTCCTTTTACTAGTTTATGTTGATGATATATTACTCACAGGGGCAGACACTCATCAAATCAAACAGATTATTAAGGCATTACACAACAAATTTGCTCTCAAAGAGCTGGGGAATGTTAACTACTTTCTTGGTTTCGAAGTACAAAAGCAACATGACACTATCTTCCTCACTCAACAAAAGTACATCAAAGATCTACTCATTCGCACCAAGATGCTAGATGCTAAGCCTCAATCCACCCCAATGTGCTCAAACTCCAAGTTAACTCATGAATCTGGAACACTTCTTCCCAACCCGACAGAGTATCGAAGTATTATTGGAGCGTTGCAATACTTATGTCAAACTAGACCTGATATAGCCTATGCTGTCAATAGGCTCAGTCAATTCATGTCTCAACCACGAATTGAACATTGGGGGGCCTGCAAAAGAGTTCTAAGGTATCTAGCAGGAACTAAACATATTGGCCTCACTTTTAAACCTGCCAAGGTACTTGATTTGCAAGGCTATACTATCGCGGATTGGGCAGGGTGTTGCTAGGGCCAGCACTGAATCTGAGTATAGGGCATTGGCTTTAGCCACCTCTTAAGTGATATGGCTGCAATCTTTACTCCATGAGATCTCTGTTCAAGTTTTTCAAATCCCTATACTCTGGTGTGACAACATGGGAGCTGGATCTCTTGCCTCTAATCCAGTCTTTCATGCTCGCACCAAGCATATTGAAGTAGATCTTCACTTCATCAGAGACCGAGTGCTTGCAAACAAACTGGATGTTCGATTTGTTGACTCCACCCACAAAATTGCAGACATCTTCACAAAGCCGCTTCCTACATCCTCTTTTTCTTACTTTCGATCCAAGTTAACACTTGGTGTTCACCCGTGTCACTTGAGGGGGGATATTGGAATATTAGAAGATGAGAATATGAGTGACACTGACAGTTAGTTATCAAGACTGTTATTCCTTTCTGTTGTAACTAATTGTGTCAGTCTGTTACAATTCTGTTGAGATTAGTTATGTTGTATTATCTTCAGTACTCAGTAATATATAATATGCAAGCACTGCCTCAATAATTAAGATTGAACAGTAATCATTTGTTCACTTTCCATTCAGTTCACTTTCATTTTTCCTCTCTGTATTTTCTCTTTTCTTTGCCCTATTCTGGGTTTCTTCATACCTGTTTATTAAACATGTTAATTTTAGATTCATGATATTCTTAACCAAAAAAATGACATGACAACAACAAAATTAAAAGGACACATACATCTATATTATTTATTACATAGTTCATTCAGCACAAGTTATCATTTCTACCAAATATATATTTTTCAAAAAATATATATATTGATTATCCAATATTTATTTCAATATTAATAATTATAAAATATTTTATGATGACATCATGATCAATTAATATTTTTTATCATCAATTGGTCAAAAAAAAATATTTTTTATCATCAATATTTTCTCCTATAAATAGGAATGCAAATCAAGAAACTTATACACCACAATTAAAATTATATATATTTATATTATCAAGAACTAGCTAGAAAATAATAATGAAGAAGTTTGTTGCCATAATAATAATGTTTGTGACGATCGATGTTGGTGCAAGGTAGCTATGGCGATCGATGTTTACATAGCCGGTGAATACTGTCATTGGGCAAAAGGAAAGTTTTGCTGTGGAGGATTAGTGTGTCAAGGTCCTGCAATATATTGTTACTAGTCGAAAATGTGTGCCTATTTCTGGGTGTAAGCCCGGTGGTGCTAAATGCAATATCGCAAGCCCGTGTTGTTATCCCTATCAATGCAATGCTACGGGCTTTGGGTACTGTATTCTAGCAAATAAATATATAATAAAGAAATTGATGAAGCTTCACAACAAACCGACGATCATCTTCCTCTCTCATCAATTCTTGATCACTAGTACGTTACTTGTGCATGCATGCATATATGGTTATGGTTACGTACCAACCATGTATGTTTGTTCGATGTTATGCATCGAACCTACTTTATATAAAAATAATAAATAATAAATAAAGTACTAAATATAGTACTCTTGCTTTGTTTCTTGTATTATTCTGACTTTTATTAACATCTATGGCTTTTGTAACATTTGTAAAAAATGTAGGATATATCAATGTGAGGTAAAGCCAAATGTCACTAAATAATTCACTAGTAACATTTGAAAATGCCACTATAATAATAATTAATAACACTTCAAATGTCACTAATAAATTTTTATATATTTACTTATTATATTTAAAATGATTTTAGTGACATTTTAAAAATGTTACTAAATTATATTACTTACATTTGTAAAAATGTCATTAAACTATTATTTATATAATTTTTTTAAAAAAAATATCAATTTTGTTGATATAATAATTATAACGATATTAATAATATATTTTACTATTTAAAATGTTGTTTTGTGTTTAAATATTATAAAATTAATTTTGGTATGAGTACTTATACAAACATAACTACATCAGAGCAAAAAAATATAGAACTTGCAAATTTTATAATTTCATTAAACAAATTTTTTTATAATTACATAGAAAGGTTTTTGTAATTACATAAAAAAAGTAATTTCTATCATTGAAACAATAATAGAATAGTATCTATACATACAAATATCTCTTTTGTAGTGAAATTAATACAAAAAAAAAAAAAAAAAAAAAAAGCATTCTTGTACTTCAAGATTTTGCAACTTGCAAGAGGAGGAGACTAGTATGAATTATCCTGCAATAATATATATACATATATGAATCAGTACATGAGAATAAGTATATATTAGCAAATAAAGAGAACTTTTACTTGACATGTTTTAGACAGAACGTGTGAATTATAGAGACAAACCTTCATTAATAAAAATCTAAAAAGTGTGCAAAACATTTGAAACCAATAGAATCTTGAGTTAATATCTGAAATGAGAAGGAATACAATAACAGAATAAATCAAAGAACTGCTGCCTAGCTAATTTTCCAAATCAATTATGTGAGCAAAGGCATGCAGAAATTGTTAGTATCATTTTTTATGCTAACAAATTATGAAGAGAATAGCAACAATCCATTTTTGTGCCTGAAAAATCAGATCAAAATTACTCATAACATATATATGCATGCTTCCTCAGTTAAATGCTTTGTTTCTATATAATAACAACAATTTGTGTTATATAAATTATGTGGTAAAGAAAGAGGAACTGATGGGGGATTGGTAAATGGACTATATATAAGATATATTGCCTAAAATGGACTGCAATTAATAGATGTACCTTGTCTCGTTACTGTAAAAGACCATGATATATATCTGAACCTAATCAAATCATGTAACTTATTTAGCCAAATTAATACATTATTAACATCCTTATGAGATTAAAAGATTGTAGAAAGCAAGCATTACACTTCACTGTTGCTTACAGTTTCTAGTAATGAGTAGTCACCATGTGGAATTAGCATGTAAATGAAATGGATAGAGTTTCTTAAGATTAATTAAGATCTTGAGAAACTTAGAAAAGTTCAGCTTTTGGGTTTACATGCATGCAGCTAAACTCGATATACTTACAATGTAATTGATAAGACTAATTCCACATCACAAGACATTTGTCATGGTATAGCCGAAAGATGAACTTTCTAAGTTTATGATATGCTTATTTTTTTGTGTTGTATGCATTTCAAACAAGACATTTGTCATAGTATAGCCGAAAGTTGAACTTTTAGAGCCATCAAATTCAAAAGGGTGCATAATATAATTTCCTACTATTGTCAATTAATTCTACTAAAAAGGTCATGGACTGGTTCCTTTAATCTGCTATAACATTATGCAGATTTTATGAACTTAAAAACAAGAGCACTAGAAGAGACCTTGGCAAAACACAGCTAATTAATTCCCAAGTGTTATAAACAAAAAACATAAACAGACAAAGTCAACAACAAATAAACTAAAGTACCATTAAATTGAAGTTACATTTGTCTATATAGTGTTTAACTACAGATTGCTTTATAAATCACTATATAGTGTTTTAATGAGTGTAAGATATTTTTATTGGAAAATTTTAGACGTACGGGTTAAAACTAGTTTCTCTTATGATGTTTATTTTATACCAAGTGGTTGGATTGTTTTCAACAGTAAACCTAACTGACCTTCAAAACTATATTATTTGAATAGGATAATCTCACAACTACATTATTTTTTTTTTTCATGATTATTGGTTCTTATTGAACTGTTTATGGCGAAGGAATTTATTTGTATTATGCAGATTGTAACAAATTCATATAGCTAGCCTAGCCCAATATTCCATACCACAAATTAATCAATCATGAAAATGTTCTATATTAATGGATCACTTTCTCAGCCATTGCTACTCTACAAAACATAGCTATATATGACTATCTTTTTCATACTATGATATTAGTATATATAAATTAGAAGTTGAAAGTATTTCTCTTGATGGAAGAAGTCATATCATCACAAGTACCAAAAGAATCGTAATCACAACCATTCTTATTAGCTGGTAAAACCAGCAGAGAAAACACAGAGGAAACAGAGAGAAAATGGAGCTGCTTTATTTAATTAATCTCACGAATGAAAATACAGAAGAGCAAGCTTTATATAGCTGCTAATAACAGAAAGAGAGGACAACTAACAATTACAGCTGGCAGTAACAAACTCTAACTGCTATAACAGCTACAACAAACAACCAACTAACTGAAAACTAACTAACAGCTTTTGACACTCCCCCTCAAGATGGACTATAGATGTTCTTTAGTCCCATCTTGTCTTTGATGCTCTTAAACTGATTAGGAAATAGGGGTTTAGTTAGAATGTCAGCAAGTTGATCCTTGGATGAAACATGGACAGTTTTGACAACTTCCTCTTGGACCTTTTCTCTAACTATGTGACAATCTATCTCTATATGTTTAGTTCTCTCATGGAAAACTGGATTGGCAGCTATGTGTTGTGCAGATTTATTGTCACAATATAATAAACTAGGTCTTTTGTGCTCTATCTTTAACTCTTTTAGAACTGAGAGAAGCCACACAATTTCACATGTAGTATTGGCCATTGCCCTATATTCAGCTTCAGATGAGGACCTTGAAACTGTTTGTTGCTTCTTGCTTTTCCAAGATATGATTGAGCCTCCAATGAAAATGCAAAAGCCTGTAGTAGACCTTCTAGTATCAGGACAAGAAGCCCAATCCGAATCTGTGTAAGCATGAAGCTGAACCTCTGTGTTGGCAGCAAAAAATAGTCCCTGTCCTAGACTACTTTTAACATATTGCAGCACTCTTTGTGCAGCATGAAGATGAGTAACACGAGGTTTGGCTAAGAATTGACTTAGCTTGTTGACTGAAAAAGAGATATCTGGTCTAGTAATTGTTAGATATTGAAGCTTTCCAACAATTCTTCTATACAAAGTGGGGTCAGCCAGCTTCTCTTTTTCATCTTGTCCGAGCTTCAAATTTGCTTCCATAGGGGTGTTAACTGGTTTGCAGCCAAGATAACCAAGATCTTCAAGTAATTGCAATGCATAGGGTCTTTGAGAAACAAAAATCCCTTTGTTTGATCTAGCAACTTCAAGACTTAAGAAATATTTCAAATTTCCCAAGTCTTTAAGCTGAAACCGGTTGTTCAATCTAATTTTCAAGGCTTGAAGTTCATCTAGATTATTGCTTGCAAGGATAACATCATCCACATACACTAACAAGAAGATGAAACTTCCATTGAAGTGCTTAATGAATAATGAATGATCAGTTGCGGAGTGATGAAATCCCTCATCAATTAGAGCACTAGAGAACTTGGCAAACCATTGTCTTGAGGCTTGCTTAAGTCCATAAAGAGACTTTTGCAACTTGCATACAGCATTAGGTGGTAACTCCCCCTTAGGTCTATACCCTTGAGGTAGAGACATATAAACATCCTCATGTAGATCTCCATGTAAGAATGCATTATTTACATCCAATTGATGTAAATGCCAACCATGCATGGCTGCCAAAGCTAGAACAAGCTTGACAGTGACAAGCTTTGTAACTGGTGCAAACGTGTCAGTGTAATCAACTCCTTCTTGTTGGTTGTACCCCTTGGCAACCAACCTAGCTTTAAATCTCTCAACACTCCCATCAGCATTAAGCTTGATTTTGTAAACCCATTTACAACCAATAACATGTTGTCCTTCGGGTAATGAAACAACAATCCAAGTATGATTCTTTTCAAGTGCCTCAATCTCATTATCCAT
Organism: Cannabis sativa; assembly: GCF_029168945.1. Lineage (NCBI taxonomy): Eukaryota > Viridiplantae > Streptophyta > Magnoliopsida > Rosales > Cannabaceae > Cannabis > Cannabis sativa. Next base: position 74,960,030 of record NC_083606.1, on the reverse strand, counting down.
GGCATTATCCCAAACTGGAATCCCATGTGCTTGACTGAAAAATTCGGGTTCAAAATGACTTGAAATGGCCAAAGCAACAGCTCTGAAGGTTGGTGATAGCTTGCTGTAAGTGATAACCTGTGAAAGAGGAAAGGCAGTAACAGTAGCACTTTGAGAAGTAAAAGCGCTAGGATTAGTAGCCAAATAACAATGGTAATTATTAAGGTATGATGGCCTTTTTATCTCTCTTCCTAACCTGTTAACAGGAACAGTAGGTATGGAATTTAAAATAGAATAATCACGAGTAGGAGAAGGACAAATGGAATCAGCAACATCAGTAACAACATGATCATGCACAATATTTGGAGGCACTCGAAATGAACTGGCTGGAGTGTGAGAATGCTGAGTACATTCAGCATTTGAAGGTTGAAAAGAAATACCAGTAGGCACTTGTTAATTCTGGTCTAATTCCTGCTGCACACCAGAATTTTTTTTTTCTGATATGCCCCATACTTTCTACCCATCCCAATTACCTTGTTCTTCATAATGTCCTGAATAACACATTTTCCATGAGAAAATAAAAATGTGCAATTAGATGTGGCTGTCAAAGAATTCACAGA